>NC_134709.1:10483219-10783219 GCF_043290135.1 Rhipicephalus microplus | reverse complement strand
TTACAATATGTATATTGATCTTTGAACTCTGCACCTAAACATTGGCCTGGGTATTTTTGAAGAAACAAATGCGAAATATTGACCATGTTTGGAGTTACGTAGGCCCTTCTCAAGCATTTACCTTGTCAGCCTTGCATCACTCTCTTGACATTGCACAAATGCAGTGCATGAAAGTGTGTTGGTCTTACCCGTTTCCACAATTGGCTAGCAATTGGTATCTGGCCCATAGCCCCACCCCTCCTATCCTCGGAATTTTGATGGGAAGGGCTGTTTTACCAAAAATAAATGCTAAAAATAGGTATTTTCCATAAATTGTCAAGTCTTTTGGCTGATGTGCCTCCAACCCCTTCTCCCAAACAAATTTTCTGGTTACAGGCTTGGTTGGCAGGAATCTTTTTGGCTTGGATATTATTATTAGGTGCATTATAGTGACAGTTTCAATAAACTGGGGTTCCCCAAGTAGGTGTGCCCTCCTTACAATTAACTCTTCAAAATGCGGCTTCTGTGGCTGCGAATTGAATACACATCCTCTATTTTCTTAGCGTAACACCTTGCCCACTAAGCATAGGCATGTACGCAGGAGTCTGCCACCGTGTTGTCGTGGTCTCGGTGCTCAGCTGCTGACCTTGAGTTCACGGGTTCGGTTGTGGTCACGGCAGTCGCATTTCGATGAAGGTGAAATGGTAGAGCCCTTGTACTGTGCTTTGTCAGTGCACTGACAGGGTTCATTTGGGCCTTTGAAATCCTTGTGAGCCCTTGGATTACAAAAGTTTATTTTCAAGGCTTTCAAAGTGCTGGAACTTTCACAAATCCTTAAAAATCCTAAATTTCTTTTTTTTAATAAGCATTGTCACACAATTATCAGCGCATTATTCCTGATGCCGAAAAAATAGCAGGCGGCTTATGTAATGTGCCCATCGCAAAAGAATTTTAAACATGAGTAGCTTTTGCGTAGAACTAACACCATGCATTTCTGAATGCTCAGAAAAAGCAGGAGAAACAAAAAAAAAAGAGATGTTGCATTGAGGACGAGGTCGAAATGCTTACAAAAAAACAAACTGGAAGCCGTTGTTAAGGTCTTGACAGTTACAGCAGACTCGTAATACAGAAAAGGCAGACAATCAGCGACCTGGCGTGCATTATGAAGACTGCCAAGACCAAGCAACAGGAGATATGAACATTGATATAAAAATTCAGAAAAAGCAACGAGGCATTCCATAATAACTATTTGTTAGTTTTTTCTATCCAAATAAAAGTTTGCAACTTAAGTGATACTTTAAGTGATTACCTATGCAACTTGATTGAAACTGTCACTGAAAGTTGTCTAGAAAGAAAATGCCATTAGAGCCATGTTTTTGATGTATATACCAGTGATGTTCCCCTTTTTTGATAAATTCTAGTTATTTCAAGCCTCCATCCTTCCCTGAACATATGTTAGTTGGGTGTCTAACAGACAGTGTGGTCTTTGAAGATTCGGAAAAATAGCCTTGAATGTCCTTGAAAACCTTTGCATTTTTGTCATGTAAGTGAGCATAAACCCTGGCAAGAGTGGAAGCTTGGGCTAGTTGGTGCATAGTCATATTTGCAAGTTTGATACTGACACATTGATTATGACTTGTATTTTATCTTCATGTTCAGTAATAATCCTTTTTAGGCATATATATTCTTGCCACTCTGTGAAATGAAGTTAGTTGGAAGTCAGCAATCTTTCTGTCTACCCTGTCCCTTTTTCCTATGCTTGCGCGCTGAAAAAACTTGCAAATATGAACCCTGGTGTAAGTTGAAGAACAGATGGTCCAGATTTCTGGAGCACTCCGCTATGGCATGCCTCTTAATCATATGGTGGTTTTGGCACATAAAACCTTCGTATATATATTGTAGAGGAAGAGACAATGTCCGTACATTGGGCTTTTTTTTTTACTACGAGAGCTAGGTTCCCGTGCACCCAAACCCCAGTGTCAGTCTTGGTCATATATATATATATATAGAGAGAGAGAGAGAGAATAGAGTGGTAGACAGGGGTCAGCCACACACCCTAATCATCTAAACAGGCTCCTGATTTTACACTGTGCCTTATTTCAGTTGCAATCTTCATGTCATTTTTTTAATGAGCAGCACTATGAATAGTCATGGTTTTTCACTGTAATGTCAACTAAGAACTCCTGATATTACATCCAAAGAGGTTTTTACTTCCCATCTTTGGCCTGGAAAGCCAGTGGCTAATGCCAGGCCTGTGTTAAAAGCACATCATTGCTTGATTTTCATTTTTTGAATTTATTGTAAAGCTTGTTTTGCTCTCGACTAAAAGAATGAGATTGGGGTGCTCTGATGTGGAACTTATACTCGCTTATAGAGAACCCTGTGCATGCCTATGCCACTTAGCTGCCACAGTGGGCTAGCACAGACATAATTTTGATTGATATTCACTGAGGTGTGATCATTAGAGTGCAGATTTTAGGCAAATGCCAATCTTGTGCCTTGAGCTCCTATTGTGCCACTTTGATATGCGAGCATTAAGTAGAGTCTAAGGAAGGCCTCTATAGTGTTTTCATAGTGACTGTTTGGAACTCCGTTGGTTTCTACCTGGTCCTCCAGTTCCAACCAACTTTTGGAAAACAACCACCAGCAGAAGAGAAATCAGACGCACCAGCCACCATACACCCCTGTGCTGAAATGGCGTGAGCGGTTGGCAAATTCTAAACTAGGTAAGTCACCAGGGAAGACGGCGAGGAGCAAAGAAAAGTAAACGTGATGTTCATGCATATTTTTTTGTAGTTTACTTCTTAAGGCGTTTACTGACAGGAGAGAAAATGACCCAACGCGATTACACCCGGCCAATAAGAGGCATTCCTGCTTGCTCGTCTGTGAGTAGCCCTTCTCAGCCATACACCAGAGGGTGTCGATTTGACAGCGGACGCTTGACTCTCGATGCTACAGAGTAAAAGGAAAGAGAGTATTCAGCGAATTCTGCTTAAAAATGAACCATTGGATGACTATGTTAAACTATTGGCGTCTTTGTGCCACTATGAACAGTAACATATGTTGCTTTCCTGTCATACAAACAGGTCATTGTGCACATGTTTATTTCACATAATTTGCATTTATATAAACATTTATTGCACCTACATTTAAGGCATTGGAGGCCAAAAACGTTTGTTGTTTGCCTATTTCTGCCTACTAAACGGTTGTTTTGCCTGCCCATTAATGCCTAAAAGTCCGGCCTCTAGTGATCATCTTTCCCAGGCAAACTGGCAGTATGTTTACTTAATATGAACCGATATTGTGTGGTACAGAAAAATGTGGGAAGACTATAAGGTTGACTTGTCATGCCAATTAAGTCGCACATTTTTTTCCTCAGCCTGTTCTCGCACGTGTTTTAGATGCACGGTTTTACATGAGGAGCAGGCGTTCAATACGGGAAACTGCCAATATATATTTGTGGCACGGCGTGTAGCTGTCATTTTCAGTTATTGGGTTCACTGCAGTAGCTTCTGCTATTGTCTTACATGCACAACAAGAAAAGTGACAAGGCAGGCAATTTCTTATTTTTTTATACGACAATCTTGGTCAAATGGCCAGGCTTCTTTTATTTCCTTCTGAAACAGTAATTGCTCAGACCATTCTGAAAGAACATGCTGGAAAAGAAATCCGAAGTGATGACACAAAATGTACGACAATTTTAGGATGAAGTGAAGAATGCTCATGAAAATAAAAGGAAGCAACTGGCAGCATGAGGATAATTCAACAGCTGTAATTCTGATAGTGAAGGTTAACTGGAATGTAACTATGCACTTGTAGTGCAAACATTGCTTATACATAATGTCTCCAAAGAACATTAAATTTTTTTTTCTTTTACAATACAACACAACACATAGTGACTAACAGGGCTATATAACGTATACATTATGTAATCTTTATATAATATATGTATATATATTAAACCTTTGGTGGCTCTACATGTAACCCACTAAACACAGAACACAACAGAGCTGTAACTATGCCAAGACACCAATAAGCAACAGGTGAACACTTCATCACTCGTTACAAGCATTGCCAACACAGAACTGCCATTTCAACCATGCCTGCATAAACACACCCAGGCAATAAAAAATTTTATTTGTGCATTTGCTACCATACTATAAGGTACACTTCAACCATTTTAGGTTTCCTACAACAGCAATTACGGTATTAAAGCTCATTTTCTTTTAGAACATAGATGTTTAGAGTGTTTTCCTAACAGAATATTCTTGACTGTAAGTCAACCCACGCTGTGGTAGTCATTTCTCTATAGTAAAAATGCTAAGTGCAGAACTCTCTTAGTTATGTTAACCATACTTAAATCGGAAATCATATGGGCAGTGCATTAAGTACCTTTACAACCGACTATTGTCATGAGGGCGGACTCTAGAGATCCTTGAAAAAATACAATCAAAGCGATATTTCCTTTTTTCTCCCGTTACAGCCTAAATAGCGTGGTCCACTGTTAGAGGGAACACGCGAGTGCGTGGCCGGTCGTTCCACAAAGCACCAACTGCTGGGGAAATTTGGAAATGCGGTGAGTGCTCCGTGTCGTCTGCTATTTCTCTATGCGCACGGCATGCGCTAGTGTGCACAATCCTTCGCGCTATGCGTGCTCTCACTGTAAATCAACTGATACCAACTAGGCCTGTCGCTCTTTCAATAAGCCGATATTTCATGGTCGCAAGGGCGAGCTTAAAATGTTTGCTGCATCAGACTTCAATAGCTTTATCTGTTATCAGAAATGACCCGTTGCAGTGTACATTATGTGAAAAAACGCCAGGCCTGCGCAAAACGTGCATCAGAGCCACAGCTAAAGCATGAAAAGTGGCCTTTCAGAGCCTATTCTAAACACTTTGAGTAACTGCTATAAGCACACTAGCTGGGTACCCACTATGTCATTAATAATCATAATTTATGGGTAGTAGGCCAGCATTCACTATGCGATCCTTTGTCATTCTTTGAAGAAGCGGGGTATCCACTAAACACTTGTAAGAAATTTTGCGCCAATTGTTTATGCAGTGGCTGACAACGATGAGGAATTATGCCTGAATTGGGTGAGCACAACAGTTAATAGGTGCTCAAGAACAAGCTTTTGTAATGGGTTGAAGCATTGGACGACCCACTTGTTACGCTATCAGCATTGTGTGAAGCCTAGTTGTTCCTTTGCCGTTCTAAAACGCTTTATTACTCATATTAATGTGATTCCTTTCCCCGACATCAAGCCTGCCTAAGACAAGTTTGCGAACGAGTCCAAAGCACCAGCGTGGCTTGGTGGTAGAATACTGGGCTTGCACTCAACAAAGCCGGGCCCAAGCCTTGCTATGTCCTCGGTGTGTTTTATTTACTGAGCTTTTTTTTCTTCTTATTTCGTACGATAGTGGTTACGGACACCGGTGGCGGCGGACAACTACCGCGCCGGGCGTGACCTGTGTTGTGATCTCGTAACAGCTTTCGCTGTAAAATATGACGCGCTTGCGAAACACTGCAGCAATAAATAAAACAAGACATTTGTTTCTGCTTGCTAGAAATCCGATGTGCGGCAGGCAGATTGACAGCTAGACAAATTGCGTCGCATACATACAGAAAAGCTTTTCAACACTTTCATGCACGCTGGCAAAGACATAGCAGACAAAAGTGGGTGCCTGCTGCCCTTACGATTCCATGCGCATGTGCCGCATTTACAAATCTTGCTACCAGTTAGCGCTACGTGGCCCACCGGCCAGAAGCTCATGCGTTCCCTGTAACAGTGGACTATACTGTACAGCTTGGAAGCACAAAAAAAGTGCAGCAGCATTGTACGTGGAAGCAACTAGTAGCTCTCGTTTGGCAGGGAATGCATTCTCGGATGATTACTTTCAAGTGTATGCCATCTGACGCGACTAGAGAGACTAAGCATACATTTCGCCGATTGTTTTCAAGTGCTAAAAAGCAGTATGGTGACATGCGCCGCATTAAGCTGGTCATTTCGGAGCACCGTTATCTAGCTTGGAGTGCCTTAAAGCGCTTTCTATTTCTACACAAGAGTGGTACCTAGATTTGGCACGACTCCGATCATGTGGCTTTTGCTGATGGTGTAATGCCAGCTGCAGCGTCTGCAATAATACTTGCAGACGTCTTTACTCTTTCTTCCTCCAGTTACTCTAGTAAGAATGTGCATCTTCAGCTGAGACAGAATTGCTCCATTAGGATTAAGAAAGCACTCTGCATTGTTTCAAACCGGGCCGGAGCGTAGTAGCAACCAGTCGAATGTAGCGCAAATGGCATCTACAAGCAGTAGAATTTCAGGCACAGGGCCAAGCTGGTCGTTGAATAGTGCCAGAAATACTGTCGCCTGTAGAGGCTGATGTGTCTGGTGCTTATTGCACAGTGTCGAGACAAGTCCTGCCTATTTAACGGTACGAGAATAGCATTCCTGGCAGCACAGGATTGAGATTATCAGTATGAATCACTGTGAGGCCAGATGGCTACAGCTTCATAGCTTCGATGAAGCTCAACAGCTGGAGTGCAAAATTTTGGGTGGCCTTGATCAAGAGATAAAACTTGTGTCAGTATTCTGCCCAACCCATTGGGAGGTAAGAGTGTCAAGCAGTTTTATCGAAGAAATGTCCTATGAAAAGAGTAGTTTTGGCTCAAACAGTGCGAACAGCAAGCTATACATTGCCCCTTGTGAAGTCTGGATAACAAGTGCAGTGTTGAAATACATGTTTCAGCCATTTTTTTTTTACAACAGTGCAAATATTCTACATTACCAAGGAAATGCATGGTGGCTTGTGAGAGAACACAGCTCCTCCAAATTTAATAATTACACTGCATAATGTTTAAACTTGGCTGGCTTTTACCTCAGACTGTAAAATACAGCACTTAATTTTACACACTCGTCTTAAGGTTTGATTGATTGGATTCATTACCCCACAGAGACAGAAGGGCTACTGGAGATATAGATTACTCCAAATCAGCTTTGGCCTCCCAAGGATCCTTCACGCGTATGCAAAGCACCATTACATCAGATGCTTCTGTGTAACACGTCGATTGGAATACAACAGCTGGGAATTAAAGCTGTAGCCACTGTTTCACGCACTCAGAGATTGAGTTCATGGGCAAAGGAAAGAGCATGTAGTACCACAAGAGCACGACTGCTCTGAATTCTTGAAGACATGCAGAGTTTCCTCATGTATTTAAGTAACCAGGCACACCTGAAGGGCAGCACCGTACGGTGCCCAATGCTGTGAGCCCACACCACCTCGTAAAATGTTGCAGCGCACCCAGATGGATGAATTCCGCCTTTCTTTTCCTTTTAGCAAGCACTATCCCTGATAATGTAGTTCTATGACAGTGTCAGCCAAACACTTAAAGACTATTTCAGCTGCTGACAGAGGCAAGGAAGAACTGGCCAATATGTAAAACAGATACAGTGGCATCTACAGTACGATGTTACACTCAATCACAATAAGAAAATAATGCCAGCTCCGGCCACAGAACTGCAGCATACCTGCCCTTTACCTGTGAAAGACAGTCGTGCAAACTGGTTTCCACTTAAGCCGCAAATAGTTCTTTGAGTAGTATGTAAATACTATGCATATTAAGCGTTAAAATATTCATCGTCACCACCTAAAACATCGCGTTTGGCTGAGCAGTGGTGTCAGTAATCTTCACGAAATTCACTAGGTCATTGATGTTTTTCAACCTGAAAGCAGCACCACACGTGTCTTTGTGAAAAAGTGAACTACCTGAAACTCTTAAAATGTGTTTGACGTCAGGAAAATTGATAAGAGCTTTTGGATGGAGCATTTATGCAAGCTCTCTGTGAGAGGGATAGTGCGTGCTGTGAGTGGAGCTGACATTTTTCTTTACATTCCAACCAAGTATGGTCAAAACTGACGCACTATATAGGCGGTACAGTGTCACGATACCTCACAGGAACACACAATGAACACTGACAACGTGACATGTGATGAGTCAGCTACAAAACTGGGCAGAGTACTTTTTCAGAGCTGGATGTCAGGATCTCGGGAGTGCCCAGCAAGCGTCCATGGAAATCTTCGTCCTACAGGTGCCTTCAGGAATGCGTCACTCCCTTCCGCGCTATTAGCATGTTGAGCACGGGGTGTTTTTTGATGTACTCGACAGCTTTCTTGTGAGTCACCATAGTGAAGTCGTAGCCGTTCACCTGGGAAATGGAATTGATATTTGTGAAGCAGGAATGTTGAGTTTGTTCACAACATACATACAGCTGTATACAAGTAGTTGGGACAAAGAAGAAAAAAACTGCATTTCGACAGCTTGGCTAGTCCCCACATCCTTTGTCTACAGTGGCAGGACGATATAAAGAAGAAATACATATTACGCGATGAGATATGCTTTTCAACAAAAAAGTATGTTCATCTCAAAACATTAGGCTTTAACTTTAAATCCAACAAGCTTTTACATTACATAAACTTCCGGGTTGGTGTTTTATTTTTACAGTAGCCCCATGCCCAGTCAGGTAGATTTGTAAATGTTCATATGTAATGTGAATTGGGGTACTATATTTTTTTACCACATTGCGTTCAAAATAAAGGCAGATAAACGTCCACCGTGCCATTTTTTGTGAGAGAAAAAAAAAATGCAGAAAATGGCTTCTGCACCGTGCGTGCTGGAAGTGGTTCCAAACTTATTGAAGCGCACACTTACTAAGTCGATTCACCAAATCAGCACAGAACGACACGGAGAGCTTTGATCAAGGGCTCGTGCGTAACTGACTTCGTAACTTGTACTTCAGATCCTACCCAGACAGCAGAACGCGTAAGACATGCTTCACAACCGATCGCTACCGATGACACGATGAACTGTATTGCCGCACCTGTAGTATCTTGTCGTGCACTTTGAGGCCGCACTTGGCTGCTGGGCTGCTTTCGTAAACCTCCGTAACGTAGATGCCCTGCAGTGGAAAACAAGTGCAAATTGACAGCTCCGCCGATACAAGGGATAGGGCGTGCGCACGTTATCGGTGTACCCTTGCGGGCTACGCGTGAAGTCCTGGTCGATGCCGCCTCCAATCTTGAATCCACACTTCATCACTTCCCTGCCCTCAGAGTCGATGCCAACCTCCTTCGCAAGCTTTATCGGGATCTGCAAAATCGCAAGCGGGTGTTTCCTCAGCGCTGCGATCGTGAGACCGAAGCCACAAAAGGTGGCTCCCGTGTCACCCGGGCAACAAGGGGTTCTCTAAATGACCATAAAGAAAACCGAAACATATCGTGAGCATGAGCACAGTACAAGCACGTTTCTAGCCTCTGATCCCACGAGCATTCGAAGAACGGAGCCTTTGCCCCGGATTGTCGCAACAGGAAGGTGTGAAACGTACACTTAAACACTGCATAGCCGTGCCAGGCTGGTGCTGAAAGGCCATCGCCTCTACTGGAGTCTCCACTCCGTCAATAGTGAGGCGCAAAACAGCAAGGCCCGAAATGTTTAGATTTCACAGATCCAGAATCAAACGGAAAGGGCGGAAGCACCTCTGGACCTGACAAGCACGCACGGATGGTGGGAATCGGACGTCTCCCCGGCCAATCGCTGGGCGATATTCGCAACGCTCATTGGCTCACGAAAGTACGTCAGGTACGTGAAAATAAAAGGGTCTAATTCTGTTGGTTTGGTGGGCGGGATTTTCAAACTCTACAAGTTGCGCCTTTATTTATCAATAATAATTGTTGTGGTTTAACTTTGCAACACCATGGTATAATTATGAGCGACGTCGTAATGGAGGGTTCAGTAAACTTCAACTACCTGGGGCTCTTTAATGTGCTCCTAAATCTATGCGGCGTCCGTGGTTGGAGACCGGGTGCGCAACGCGTAGATTTTAATCCGTCATTAGACGAATTAAACATGCAATAATTACAAGAGCATTTTAAAGGCTAGGCGAAGATATATAACGTGCCAGAGTAGGAAACAAATGACGTGAGCTGCCGTAGGGGCGACGGTGATTGGGACCGTATGGGGCAGTGGCGTAGCCAGGCGGTAGCACACTGGACCCATGTCCTACCCCTCTCCCTCTCTCTTTTTCCGAGGTATACAGAGCATAGAATGATCCCGACCACATATGCTTGCCCAGCCTCCACTACAGAATAAAAAGACGACCCGCCCCCACCCCCCTACCCCCCTTCCGCGAAAAAAAAAAAAGAGAAAAATTTTGTCTTCGCAGCTAATATCAAGAACACCACGCAGTGATGTGCGTGTGTGTGTTGGGCGGGGGGGGGGGGGGGGGGTAGGGGCAGTGGCGTAACCAGGGGGGCCAACACCCTGCACCTCCCCCGCGAAAATTTCTTTGACGGCACAATATGACACGTACTCTATCACATCTCTCTCCCCCAAAACCCACCTCAGATCAAAGAGATGACGCCCCCCCCCCCCTCCACGCATACACCCCATACCCGAAAAAAAAAAAATCTGCCTGTAATATCTTGGAATAGGGCGGGAAGGGGGGGTGAAAGGCATGCATGAGAAATCGAAAATGAACTGGAGGCCACGTTCTCAAGATGGGAGCCCGCACTTTCGAAGGCTAATTGGTAATTTCATGGAAGAGAGCAGGGTGGATCAGAGAACAAACCGGGGTTTAAAATGTCACAGTCGAAATCAAGAAGAAATGGACATGGGCCGAGTATGTAGCGCGTAGGCAAGATAACCGCTGGTCATTAAGGGTAACTGACTTGATTCCCAGAGAAGGCAAACGCGCGAAGGGGAGACAGAAAGTTAAGTGAGCCGATGAGATTAAAGAGATTGCAGGTATAAAGAAGAGGTAGAAAGCACAAGACCGGGTTGATTGGCTGATCATGGGAGAGGCCTTGGTCCTGCAGTGGGCGCAGTCATGCCGATGATGATGACTATCTAAGGCTGCCAGGCACGGAGTGTGGGGCCCATATGGTGGGGCCTGCTGCACTTCCTTGTGGAAAATTGATAAAGGATCCATCACGGTTCAACCAAACGGTCAACTTTCAAACACTGGAGCACACGTACGTGCACTTCTGCACATTTGTTCAAATCTTTGAAAGAGAATTTTAGAGGTCTTTTGGATCCGAACCGAAGGTGACAGTTGTGTAAGTTCGCCCTCTCTTCTACTAAGGGGCGGCGCCAGTGGGAATAAGGGTCGCTTGGAGCCCCCCCCCCCCCCCCTCCCAAGTGTAAACACAGTCAAAACACAAGACATATATGTGTTCAGAGCCGTACCCAGGATTTTTTAGGAGTTGTTTCTGTCTATAACAGCTAACTTTGGCAACTAGTGGTCGATAGGAATTAGGCGTGTAAACACTTTAATATCATCTAAAAAGTGAAAGCAATAAAAAAAATTCGGGAGATGTTAGAACCCCCTCAACCTCCCTCTTCTTACGGCCCTGTATATGTTTCTAGCCTCGATCCCTGCCCCCACGAAGGAACTCATTTGTCGTGAGTGACCCCCCCCCCCCCCCACCCACAGTGCAAAAAACCCCGGCCTCTACTATTGATCGAAGAAATATATAGACTTTATGAAAAATATATATATAGTAGTGAATTTCCGATGCACGGATGGTAATTCTGAGACGATATGAAAGGCTAGTTTCTTTGCAATAAACATTCAGTTGGCACTCAGCGCTTGTCCTGTGGTCTTCGTTCCTTTATCGTCTTTGTTCCATTTGCGCGGTTATACTTTCTTTGAATTGTCAGTTGAACCAATCGACTTCCTGCTAAGGAAGTGGCAATGGGTCCTCCGTCGATGGTTGCAAGAATGCGAGGGCCAGCTCGTTGAGCTCACTTAGACTCACTCATGCAATGTATTTTGAGCTTTGAACTCACTCGGACTCAAACTCACCAAAACATTACTCACCGGTACTCACTCGGACTCAGACTCACTGCTTGATCCTTGTCTGAGTGAGTCCGAGCGAGTCGACTCGTGTCAGCTAGCCTATGAGTACAGCTTCTTCAACTGTGGTGTCAATGCTCTTTAGCACCAATATCTCTCGAAATCGGTGCTTTTCTTGGTGCCGTTTGACATAACAAGTTCCGAATGTTTCCAAACCAGTAAGTCCAGTTTTCTCGGAAGAGATGACAGCACAACATTTAACAATCAGGAACTTGCCTTGAAGAGGTGGTGGGGTGAGCACCCTTCCCCCCATGTAATTCCCTTCTGCAACTAGTAAATATTAAAACAGTGTATGAATGACACTGCTTTAGTGTACCTGTGAGTAGACTGTTGTGTCGTGCTAAACCCCTACACAACATAGACGTCTCTATAAACGTGATTCCAGGTAAGGCTGACAGCGATGCTGAATATGACTAGATAGAGTAATTAGATCGGCAAAAGAAAGCAGAACTCACTCGGGCTCACTCAAGAAATATATTTTGCACTTTGCACTCCCTCGGACTCACCAAAATTTTTCTGAGTCGGACTCACTCGGACTCGCTCGATTTTTTTTTTTTTTTTCAACCAGGGTCACTCGGATTCGCAAAAAATATTACTCGGACTCACGGTTCGATCTGAGTCAACTCATGAGTGAGCTAGTTCGCCGAGCCTTATAGACAAGATATTGAGCCTTGTTTTTGATTTTTAATGTTTCTTTATATAAATCAACGCCTCCTCTCAAGCAGTGCTAGCCTCGGCGTAACAGTTCCCAAAGGCTATGCTTTTGACCGGTCAAATAGGTCATGACCGCCACATTTTAAATCAGTAATTGACTAGAGTATAAAGTTGGGCATGTTGGTAGGACATAGTTGATCGACGTAGCGCGTTTAGAAACATAGGACAAGGGAAGGGACAGAAGGGAGCGCTTACTTCCAACAAAATCTTTATTTCGAGGAGCGTACATATATATGCGTCAGCACTCCTTCTCTCGGTCTTTGTGAAAAAGGATTGTCGTTTTTGAGATCATAAGTTTTTAGCGCATGGCAATAGAGGGTTTTTCATCTGTTTATCCGAGGCGATCCTTCTTTCCGTTGCTTACGAAGCCAAGACAAGTCAGGCCAGCGCCATTGATTTCGCGAATGTCGAACATCGGCAAGATGCGCGGTTGCGAGGATAACCCGGGAAACATGAGTACCGGCCTGACGGAATGGTTTAGAAACGAAGTAGGAGACATTTTATTACGAATGTGTTTCAGTGACGAAAATCTCTAGGGGGAGAATCGATCAACTATTCTTCCTTTTACTTGCAGGTACACTTCTGGCGGTGCGTGCACGCCGTCGTGATAGTTGTGGCCTTACAGTTTGTTCTCACCCCCGTTGCCTTGTTCTTCCTCCAGTTCAGCGTGTACTCCCCGTTCGACGGCTTCTACGGTGAGTGCGTGGATGAAACCCCGGGAATGGCTTTCGAGTTTGCGCGTCGCGGACAGCATGCCCCGCTTATATTGTGTTGCATTTCGTTCAGCCGGACAGGGTGCACCGATAATGTACTCAACAACCGCGAAAACTGTGTGGAGCCTGATACCAAAAAAACACAGGCTAGACGAACGTCGGCAGGAATGCCTGTGGAAACATGTAAGAGGCAGTTATTTGACAAAACGTTCGTTTCTTCTGCAGTGGTTCCTTTCCAGTCTGTGTGATTTACCTTCTTAGTTGACTACACGTTCGTTTCCCCTGCAGTGGGCCGTTTCCTGTATATTTCACCTTCGGCTGAGTTTACCACACGTTCGTTTCTTCTGCTGCAGCCCTTTTCCTGTTTAAACTAAGGCTTAGTTAACAACACGTTCGTTTCTTCTGGAGTGGCCTCCTTGCAGTCTGTTTTACCTAGTATATGTGCTCACTTGGCTTTATGTGCATCTTGCTGTGATAGGTTTATTGGTTTTTGTTCGTCAAAAGGATTAATACCACATGACGTTGTTGGCATGCTTTCAGTCCTCTTTTCTTGCTCCTCGTTCATAAGCTTGCTTCAAGTCTTCCAATGGCACTTAGCTGAATGAAGATAGAAAAGCTCGCAGGACCCTTTTTAAATTCACCCAAGATGACCCGAAAGCAGAAGCCATCGTTTCCTTATCATTTGATGTGTAAGGAAGCAGGGAATACGAGTTGTGGATTCAGATGCCACAGCCAAGTGCTGTCTTCATCTTCTCTTGAGGTGGCATGCTTTCCAATTTTATTTGCTGTCCTAAGGAGGGCGCTAAAATGTCATATGTGGCATTGTCACATGACGTCACATGATGACATCACAAGATACAAGCACACGAACATCATCTTGTGGTATTAGTGCTTTTCTTAAACTGAAACCAATAGACCTAGCACAGCAAAAAGCACAAGAGATCAAGCACACGTAATCCTGAGTATATATAGAAGGTAAAACAGACTACAAGCGGCCCACTGCTAGGGAAACGAACGTGTTGTCAACTAAGTCAACTTGATGTCACACCTGAATTTGTGATGCACATGAGGTTCACAAAACTAAGGTCAAACAACTGTGGTGAAAAGACGTGGATCCGCGATGTCATCATTAAATCATATGGAGACATCATGTGATGTTTTTTGAAATCACTTTTCCTCGACACTGCGCCGACAGTTGCCGTCGACGGTCGAATTTTCTGTTTCACGAGCCATTTAAGGCTTTTGCCGTAATAATGTCTGCCAAGCGAGCTTTCACTTGTCTTCATGTGATTTTGTAAATGCTGTTTTTTTTTTTGCTTGTACTCAACAATTGTGCCTTGTGGTGTCTCTGCAGATTGGCTAGCATCATTAATAGACTCCCCATGGCATCACATGTGTCTGCTTAGTGCAGTGTTTGTTCTGGCTGTCTACCATGTGACCTGCGTAAATGGTAAGCCTGCCCCGATCTTTCATTAACACATTTGTTTCGGCAGGCTTTCTTGAGGTCTCGTTTTATGTGCGGAGTGACCTACCAGGGGGCTACTTGGCATATCTTCCAGGTGTGCAGCGACCTACCAGTAGGCCATGGCATCTAACACTAAAAAAAAATTTCTTCTCGTTATTTATAACTTCTTGCAACAAAAATAGTACCCCTGCATTCATGTTTGATCGCATCAGCAAGCATGCTCGTAATATCGTGGCCGCATAGGACAAGCGCATGCGGTAGGTGACGCACGCCACAGTGAACATGCTAAATTGAGTTTCAAGTATACTTCCCGTGATCTGGACATTGCCATTTTTCTGTCATGACCCCCGAAGCTATCTGTGTGCCAACTGTTAAACTCATTTAGCCATTATATTCTGCTATTGTGTCACCCTTCTCCATGTTATATATAAAGTGGGGCACTTTGCTAGTTGCACGTACAGCACGGTGGTCACATGTTGTACTGGCTAACACTTGCAGAGCTGTATTGAAGATGTACATACCTCATAAAACAGATACATATATAAGGAAAGCAGTAGGGGTCGATCATTGCTCCAGCTCAGTTTGTTAAGCATCACTTTTAGAAAATGGCTGGCTTGCCACCTACCAAAAGCGAAGTTACATTTTCTTCCTATGTTGTCTCTATCTTTTTAAACTTCAAATATTAGAGAAATGTGCTTTTCAATAAAAAAAGAAAAGGAGTTTTATTTTTCCTGACTTAATTTTTCTGGGCTTTACATGGCAACGACCATGTAAAATCAGAAAATATTAAGTCATACTTAATGCAGAAAATAAAGCCTTACTGGCACAAAGCGCGTATGACGCCAATGTACAACAGGAAGATATTTAGTGTAGTGGGCACTTTGCAACAGTACTTGCAGGACTAATCTAAGAGAGTTTAAAGTGGCAAATGTTACACACACCCTTGTTCTTTTCCTTGCGGTACGGTTGAGGTGTCCACAGACAAATGAATCCAGCTGAGTGATCTTGAAGGCAGTGTGAGGAAGGTGGGATTACGCTCTTATCTGCTCTTTCAAGCGTCCTTCAAGTATGTTTACTATATATATAAAAAAAAAAGGTAAGGTTATCTGGCTCTGAGGCTTTCGACTAAAATGCAAGCACCTCTGTCATGTCATTGCATCGCTAGCCATACATTGTGTATTCAAGTTTAACTAATGGTATAAAGTGAAATGGCACTTTGAGTGCCACTAACACAGCTTTAACTTCGCAGTGGCACCTGTAATACATGGGACACGCCTGGCGCAAGTTGTACACTTTGGTCACCCACGGAGCCACGGTCAAGCCTTGCTGCGAGCATTTGCCGGGGCTATCTTCGTCCGTGCCATTCTGGGCATGTCAGGTGGCCCATATGCTCGTGTGGATGTCCGCTGCTCCCCCTCAGCAGAGTAAGTCTTACCGCATGACCTGCATTTATTAAATGTCTTGAAGGCAGACTGGTGGTACATTAGCTGTGGTGCTTGATTTGTGACCTGTAAGTGAAACGTGCAAGTTTGATCCCAGCCATGGTGGTGGCATTTTGGTGGGGGTGATATTTTGGAGGTGGTACTGTGCAATGTTGGTGCGTGTAAAAACTGCAGGTGGTCACAACTACTCAGAGCCCTCTACTACAGCATGCTTCATAGCGTTATCATGAGACTAGCACTTAAAACACAAAATAATTATTGTTATTATTATTAAGATTCTTCGAATACAGAGCAGTAGTATGATTTCATTTTCCTTCCAAAATGTGCTCTCTGTGTACCAAGCAACCTTAGATTCTATGCGTAGAGTTGGAGAATGGGCAACTGGGATGAATGCTGTCACCACCTTTTCAAGTTTGTCTTTCTTTATTGTGTGCAAACTGGCTGCTTCATTTTCTTCCTAATGTCTTATGCTTTTGAAGACAGTGTTAAAGGGTGTGGTGTGTAGCACTGCACCCATATGAATTTTCTCCCGTGAACAATACTGCCAGATAGATCCTGTTATTCTCGTCTGTTGACAATATAGTTAGTTATATCTTACTGTATTGCGTTATGCAAACATATTTTATTCTTCATAAATACATCTCTATGTCATTCTGAATGACTTGACAAGAGTAGTCATTCACAAGGGCTTCAGATTAGACGTTAAAGCGGTAGTGATAGATTTAGTTCCCCAAGTCTATATGAAAATTGACTTAGTTGCATAGAAGTTTCTCTAAAAGGGGCCCTGCAACATTTTTTTCATCTGCATTCTGTGATGTTGAAGTGTGTAGTGCTCAAATTGGAGATAAGCGCAAGAGGAATGATTAAAATTGGTGCACGCAAGCATAAGGTATCAATCTTCAAACTTCATCACTTCAGTGGATGATGCCAAGACGTTGAGCCAAGAAACAATGAACTTAGTGTATAGTGTTGTATAACTGGTTATTTATTGCTCCTATTCTGCACTGCTACTGTGAGCACGTAAAAAAAACTTTTAAGAGCATTAAGAACTCAAACAGCAGGTACGAGTAGATGATTTATTCTGAAATAGTTCAGCGTATTGGTCGGACAACACTAAAAGAAAGTGTTCAATGTGACAGCTTTATTTAAAAAAAAAAAAACTTCGATAAGGGCAGAATGTTGGTGGCTGTTATCTTAGGGTCACTTTGTTGTGTACCCCTCGCTGCGCCTAAGTAGTGCTTATCGAACACAATGCAGAATAAAGACACAAGAAATATTTTGGAAAAGAAGTGAATGGTGTTTTGATAAAATTATAAACTGACTGGACGAGAATGGTGATTAAACAAGGGTGCTAACAGTTGTTGTCTTTTGCATGCATACTTTTATGTTAAATTATGCACCATCTCAAATGGGTGGGTTTTGACAACGGAATAAAGGTGGTGATGTAAATGACATTTGTGATGTGCGAGCAAGAGCATAGCGGCCATTTCCAGCCCACTGCCATCGTGCCCTTCATAAAAGAGCATGTTCAATTAGGTTCGAGTTTTAGGTTATTGCACTTAATTTCATGTTTTACGCTAATTTAAATGCAGCCTGGCACCTGCCACCTGAAGACTATGACACCTTTCGTTCCAGAACTGGAAACATGATCACATGCTGTGTGAAGCGTGCACTGCGACAGAGAAGTGGAGATTCAGAGGCCATAGTTTGTTGATGATGCGCTAGACGGAACTCTGGTGCTAGTGTCTGTGAGCGGCTACGCATGGTGCTCCAGCCAGCGTGCATTTGTCAAAGCTTCCTTCTTTAGGCCCTGTTTGGCTCTGTGTGGCCTTGAGCCATTTTGTTGCAACACGAAGTTAAGCAAAGTTCAGTAGTTCCACTTCACTCCTTTAATCTTTTAAGCTCAGTAACCCAAACTGGCTTACGAAGTTCACGGTGATCCATTGTTTAATGTGAAAGAAATGCTAAATCTTAACGTTAAACAAAACCACAAGTCCATTTGAAGCCGCAAGCACGAAGATTAGGCAAATTTGTGCGCTGCTCGTCAACCCCATTGTGGCAGAACGAGCACAGCGCCAGAATTTTCTCGAATAAAATTTAAAATACTGTCGGAATCTCTTTAGTAGAGGCTACACAATGTTGTGTGTATGCTGAATAAACAGTTGCAGCATTGTGCTGATAAGTAGGACGTACCTAATGTATTTACACTGTCGAGACTTGCTCAAGTATAGAGACTCTGATAACCTGACATTTTGTAGTTGGTCATACACGAAGCCCAAATATATGGCTAGGGTAGAAATGAGGGAGTGCCATGCTTGCTTCTCTCTTTTTCATGCCACACATAGTGTGCTTTTCACCAATGCCATTTGTTTAAAGTGAGCACAGGACTGACAATATGATCAGATGATAGAAACGTTGGGCTCAAGCATTTGTGCTTGTGCAGGTTCGAGGAGTGCATGAGTGACGCATATGTGTTTTTGGTGCTGCATGGAGCATTCACCTCCATCAGCCTGCACTTGAGCCAGCTGGCTGCCAAAGGGTCCTGCCTTGCATTCCCACCGATACAGGTTGGTGCTTCCCACATAATGCGAAGGTTGGGGGGATTTGATTCTCATTGGCAGCAGTTTCCTTTTTTTTTTTTCAGTCTACTTTTACTTCTTTCTTTTTGGAATTTCCACTCTTCAGTTCAATTACAGTAGAATCTCAAAGATACGATTATGGTTAATGCGAATTTCGCGAGGATACGAATTTTAAGGTTACTTTGGATGGACTACATTATAAAAAATGCGCAATGATTTGGTGTTATGCAAATGGTTTCCCCAGCCACCGCGGATGATACGAACACGCGATTGACCGCTGCACGGTAGCGGCGCTACACAGGTTGTCTATGGAAAAAAGGCCCGCTCGCACTTGGTCTCGAAGAGAGTGAATGCGGCAAACTCACCGGAATTTTTCTCGCTTCGCCGTCTAAGAGACTAAAGAACCACGTCGCGAGGCTGACGCGAAAAAGTAGGTTCGAGACCAGTTTTTCTGTCACACCATAGCAGATCGCCTTTTTGCTTCACAGCTTTGGCTACATTGGCTGCACTAGCTCTCGAATACCAGTTGGTTGTTGAAGAACCCCAGGTGGTCAGAATTTCCATAGCTTTTTTCTGCGGCGTTTCTCATAATCAAATCGTGGCTTTGAAACATAAAACTGCGACAGTTTTGTACACAAGAGATGTTACTGCATCCATATCAAGTGTAGTTTGATCGCATTGTAATTCGGGTTATCCGTGGGGCTCGCTAGTGCTCATCTTATCGTTGTTATCACCGTGGTGTCCCCGCAAAAGTGGTGGCACCAACATAAGTAACTGTGAATTATCTAGTAATGCAGTGAAACCTTATTGATTTGTACAAGCCGGGAATGTGGCATGACCATGCACTAAACAGCAGTGTGCATGCAAGTACAAATGTGCATCTCCTGATGTGCGTCATTGCTACCAATAAACAAATACGGTACCACAGCAGGTGCTGCATAAATCATCTACCAGAAAGTACCTTCTTCCTTTTCTGAAAGAAATAAGGAATGAGTGTCAGGCCAAGGCACCTGCTTAACTCGTGCAAGTGTTTACAATGGTGAAAAGGGCTACCATACATGCTAAGTGATACATTTTGCTAAACGAACTTTTTCTATGGCTTCTGCTACATTGCTCCTGACGTGTGAAACGAAGTACAGTATAACCTCGTTACAACAGACCTTCATAGTGAAGATTTCGGTCTGTTGTAAAAGGAGTATGTGAAATCCAAGTACTTTACAGCAAACTTGTATGTCATATTAAAGATATTAAAGCTCCAAAACAGCATAACCCTTGAAAACCGCACTACTTATAAATGTTTTCATACTCGTTTTGTGTTCATGGGTTGCATTTAGTTAGGGGAGCCGCAAGTGGCAGTTCAATTGTTCAGTTATCAGATTATGATAGCACTGACAGAGTCTGTTATAAACGGAGAGAATTACAAGTCATGAACAAATTTATTTGTAATGGGGGGATGTAAAAAAATGTTGATTTTTAAACACCACTTTCAGTTTCAATAGCCTTTTTTCTATCTGATTCCAGAATACGTTCACACTAAAAACTATGCAAAAGTGCTGTGAAAAATCCTTGCATCTGCCAACATAACAAAAGTCATTGTGGAAGATGCACAACCAGAAAAACTGCGTTTTTCAAAAACATTAAAGCTCCAAAACGGCATAACCATCGAAAATATCGCTACTTGTAAATGTTTTCACACTCGTACTGTGTTCACAGGTCGCATTAAGTTCGGGCAGCTGCAAGTGGAAGTTCAGTTCAGTTATCAGACTATGGTAGCATGCCACACTCGTCGCGAAGATCGCAGACACGCGTCTCGCTCACTGCAATAAGCATTGTCTCATTAGACTCGCTGTTCGATGTGCTGCTTATGAGCACTTTGGCCCTTGTGGTGAATACTACCATGGAACAACTCTTTACACTCGCGATCGATCCTGACGCACTTTGAAACATCAGGTACCGCAGCCATGAACATCGTAACCAAGCTTTCTGCTCGAAGTCGGGGCTAAGCCGAACTCGCTTCGAATTTTGTGAGCAAGACCATCGCACTAGCGGACGTGTAACAGCGAATAAGCCGTGATCTGTTTCGTAGAAAGTGATGGCCCACAGGCTCCTATGAACCACGAATGGATATTTTGAGCATTAGCAGTGGACCCCCTGACCAAGCTTGCCATGCAGGGACCGCTCGGAGGAGAGTGCGGTGGCAGTGGCTTCGCGCGTCAGCGCCCCGAAACGCAAAGCATACTGTGTGCAGATTTTTTGTTGCCATAGGTAGGCATAACTGATGAGACCAGATATCGGCAGCCTTCGTCCTTAAATCAGTATGCTGTTATCCACGTCGCTCTGTTCCCGTACCGTATGCCAAGTGATCTTTGAAGTCGAGAAGTTATTGAATTTGTGATGTCCGTGGGAGAAAAGTCTGCTGTAAAGGTGTCCTGACCACCTTGCTGGCCTCACATTTTAGTAAATTATATCCGAATGTCCATCGTACCAGAATACGTATGAACCGGAGCTCAATAAATGGAACAGATAGAGAGGTTGGCATAACGATGCCAAAAGTATGTAGTATCCGAATGTTCGTTGTAAGCAGATTCATTGTAAAGATGTTAAACTGTATAGCAGTCATGAAAAGAAGAGATAAGCATCACTCATTCTTTGTTTTCTGAGTTGTTTCTCTGTCAGCTGCGATGTTAAATGATGGGAACATACACACACACTTTTGTGTGTGGTAAGTCTGGTAAACTCATTAGTACTGAATATTTAGCGAACACCATTAGAATTTCATAACAAGAAATAATTTAAATAACGATGATGTTTGGCCCTAGATAGCTGCTCCAAAGCTAACTAGCATTTCTTTAAAACACACTTTTTGGTGCTCCGAAGCTGCTTTGAAACTCCCCTTTTACTGCGCCAAAGCTGCTCCAAAACAGCAATATCATTCCTGCTCTCTGAGCTGCTCCAAAACACTTAAGCACACTTCCACTCCCGTTATTGGAGCAGACATGGGACTGAGTCCTGTTGAGGGGTGATGTGTATGTTAAACATGCCACCTCCAAGCTATGATAGTGCGTCAGTTGTCGCCGGAGTGCTCGGCTTGTACCAAACTATATGTGCATCTGTGTTAGTAGCCATAAAGCTTGTGGTGTACAGTTTCATGGTAATAGAAGTTGGAATTTTCTTTGCATGGTTTTGACTAAGTGGAAGTAATCTCAGCTGAGGCTGTATAATGTTTTTTTTTTCTCTTTTCTATTCTTTTTTTATGGATTTACATGGAACTTTCTGGAGTTAACCTTGCTCTCAAGTAATGTTATCTTGAAGCTGGCACTGTTACTGCTATAACATTCTGCAAATGGTTGGAATCTCCTTTCCAGGTGGTATCGCTGAGAAAGCACCTGCCCATCAGCTCCACTGTGCGCAGAGCTGCCTGGGAGACCATGAGGCACGCCTACATCTATTACCTGCTCTTCTTTTTTCTAGGTGGGTATTGTAAATTATGGCACCACAGTGTTTCAAAGCTACAATCGTAAAGAAAAATGCAGGACTAGAATATACGTATGCGGGTTTTTTTCTGTAGGGCTTGGGACTTGCATGGCATCAATAGAGGGAGGAACATGCGCCTTTCAAAACTTCATTCTTCTGGTTTGAAATAATTCTCTGTGCTCTAGTAACCTTATTGAAGATCACTCACTATCGCACAATTGGAGCATGACAATAACAGCCTAGTGTAGCACCTTATTTGTACAGTGGTTTCCAGTACGTTCAATATGGAAAATTTCTCAGCAGGCACACAACAGACTAGGGCATGAAGAAAGAAGATAAAATAGTGTGTCTTGTCTCACGCCCTTTTATGTTTTGTGTGTCCAAGAAATTTTCCATTGTAAATTCATACCAACTATACCCCTTTTTCTACTTTTGCATTGCTGTACATAGTAGGTTTCTGAAACTTGTGTGCGATTATTTTGGCTAAGTAATGCCACCTAGTGTCTAACTTGCCATATTAGCTAGCTTTAGTAATGAACGTGCAGCACTGCTAAGCCTTGTGGCACAAGTTCAATTCCCAGCTTCGGCAGCCACGTTTCGAAGGTTGCAAAATGCAGAAACGCCCATTTAAGTACACGTTAAAGAGTCCACCATCGTAAAAACCAATTCGGCGTCTCCCGGTATAGTGTGCCTCATAATCATGTCATGGTCTTCGAACCTAAAACCCTAGCATTTAACTTATCATGTGACTAGGCTCCATTATCACGCCTGAATGTGTGGCCAGCTGCAGTGTTACTTAT
Source organism: Rhipicephalus microplus (assembly GCF_043290135.1). Taxonomy (NCBI): domain Eukaryota; kingdom Metazoa; phylum Arthropoda; class Arachnida; order Ixodida; family Ixodidae; genus Rhipicephalus; species Rhipicephalus microplus. Next base: position 10,760,139 of record NC_134709.1, on the reverse strand, counting down.
GTGAAAAGAGCCCATTGCCAAACTTTACAGTGCTTTTTACACACTTATTTTTTTTATTGTTTTGCTAACACTGTAGGCTCTCGGTGAATGGAAATCACTTAAATGAGATTGCCGCTTAAATGGAAATACTGCCTACAACATGATTGGTTTCGTACTTTGATTCTTCACCCCTGCCCATTTATTTCTCTGTAATAGAGCATACTTTCCTGCTACCTTCAGGTTTTGTTCAAAGAGAGCTTACTGTATTGGTAATAAACAGTATAGTAGTACCAATAGTATTCTCTGGAAAAGTACACCTTGCAAGTGCTCTTCGCTTACTTGACTCTGCAACGCGAATTCCTACAGATCACTGTTCTCAAGTTGCATAGCCTTTAATGGTAGAAAAAATGTGCATGTTGTTGGGATATTGCATTTCGCGTGTTGTAGCAAAACAAGAATACATTTCTGTATGCATACCTATGTCTCTGTGAAAAGGTGGATGTTCTTATTGACACAACAAACTTCATTGTCTCTCACAATCATGTGATGGTTTTGGGATGTTAATCTCCACATGCCAATCAACTTCTATATCTATTGTGGCAGAATGTAGTTAAAAAACGTTATTTCGTTATGCTTTCGAGAATGCAAAATAAAATTGATAGCATGTTTCAAGTATGTTACTGAATTTAAATGAAGGGAAACTATAGCATGCTTTTTTGCCAGCTGCAAGTGAACTTGTAAACAAATTTGTGTGCTTTTCACAATGCTTGTGGTGGTTGAACCATGAGGTGACTGCAGATTTCTCTCTTGCAGTGTTTGTACGAAACTTTCTACATTGCCTGCTGCATGCTGAAACATTGATACACTGAATAATGATCCGTTATTTCTCATTTTCAAAGGTTCCTTTCTCAAGTATTGGATTTATGGCGACATGGAGCCAACCATATGGTGAGGTTTCTTTCATTTAGTTTACCCCTCTGCTGCATGCATTGAACTATCGCTAACCCAGATGTAGCTGGCCTAACACTGAGTGAACATATTTTCTCGTGTATAATGTGATCAAAATATACAGGAAGTTTCTAGCTGAAGTCGGGGCGCAAATTATACAAAAATTTTTGCACGCAAGCTGGCTTCACCGCACGGCTTGACGGCAATGCAGAGAAGGCGGTCTTGCATCAAACGCGAGTAGTTTTTTTTTTCTCCCGCGGTTTGCGGTCATGGGTGCCGGATATATGCAGGGGTTGGTTAAACAGAAGAAAATACGATATTCAGATGAGGTGTGCCGAGTGCACAGCGCCGCGAACGAGCGTGCCAAAGCTTTGTAGGGGCCAGCTGATAATTGCAACTGAAAGTGGGAACGTTCCACACTACCGTAGCCATAAGTGAATGACAGGAAAGCCGTAACACTTTGTGTTGTTTTATGGCTTTATTGCCTTTAATCTATGGCTGTGTTAGCTGCACACCTTCAGATGGTATTCGCTACCGATGAACATGACGATAGTGATCGCAGTTTCTTGCACAACGGTTGAGGCAAACATTAGTTCCATTTTCAATCTGTGTGCGCTGCACTAGCCATGCATGTCATTCAAAAAATGTGTCATTGTTATTTTTGTTTACATCGTTACGGGTTGAGTCGGTGCACGTGTATTGTGCACATACTTTCATAATCGCCAACGATCGCGTTCGACACGACTGCATTTGTGTTCGCAGCGGTTGTGGCAGAATGCAGTTATGCTGGGACTAGGTGCGCGCTGCTCGCGCGTGCGCCTTCACGTTGCGTGGTTGTTATTCACGTTTGGAGCGCTAGTGACGACGAGTGGTAGCTTAGTTTTGAGTGAGACGTCATAAACATGAGGCTTCTTGGAGATCGCGATTCTGCCACGGCCCGCACATATATCAAATCTACCGTCAGCATCATAGTCTATGGGCAAGCTGTCGCTGAGCATCTCAATGGCGATGAATTTAGTGAGATGTGCGTGTGGTGGCAGAAAACGTGTATCTGATGAAAACACGGTTGTTTCGATAGAGCTGTGCACTCTGGAAGTCATGAGCCACCCAGAAATGTTCGGAGCTGGTATCGGAATTCGGAAAGTTCCTTTTTCTTATGGGGTAGTAGTCGCGAAAACTTTGTTAAAGCGGAAATATCTAGGAAAAGTATTCGTTGCGACGAGACATTTTTAACCTTATTTTCTATAGCCGGCTGACAGGGAATCAAGAATAATTCGTTGTGGCGAAAATACCCTTGTAGCGAAATTCGTTATTGTGGGATTTGACTATATTCACACAAGCATATTCGTAGTTTTAAATACCTTGTGGATCGTTATTGCTTTTCTCAATTTCTTTTTTATATACAGCTGGAAATCTGTATTTGCAATATGTAGCACGTTGTGCATTTCAGTGACAAAATGCGCAGTACGCTGTCATCCATGTTGCAAAGCACAGCCTCGGAGATCATGCAGCACAGCTCTCATGTACAAAATTTAACGATGGTTTGAAATACGAGTGCGATACGTGGACAGGGGCAGCTAAGACAAGGACAAGTGCTTACTAACCAACTGAAAGTTTAATCGGAAAGCTGTGGAATATATACTGACAAATGAAAGTTTCTTAACCAGCATGAATCACCAACTTTCCTGATCACTCATTTTGGCAAGGTTTAAGTTGTGGTAGGTTTCGAGGTGTTTCATGAAAGTGTGTAGTGCTAGCAACAGTACTGGGCAATTTTTCGTTGCATTATTGACATGTGTACGTGCAAAAACTTGGGTATGTGAGCTCCGAGTGGTGCAGGTCAATATTTAGCTTCTTCAATATTCTCGGCTCCCAACCACAATTCGGTGGTTGGTAATTTGGGCAGGAAAGATATAGCAAGGCGGTACCATGTGAACAGGCAAACGTGTGAGCAGCCATGTTGCACGTAGATGTCGCGGTCTTAATAAAATGTTCAATTATGCCTGAACACAGGAAACAAATGATGTTCTTTATTCCACACATCATGTTAAAAATAAAGTACCACAAACAGCGGCACATCTCTGCAGTGCTCCAGTAGTTTTGTTCAAGAAGACTAGAAGCGAACTGCTGCGAAGAGAGTTTCGTGTCACCCCCTAATAAAAGTGTGCAGTACAGGTTGCGTGTGTTTGATGAAATGGTGTGGTGGGGCTTCTTGGCACTTGAAGGCGGTCCCGCACGAGGTGACAGCGAATGGGTGGAGCAGCGCGCTTTTGTTGCCTGTTATAAGTGTGCATTACACTTGACACTACACCAACCACGCGGCCAAGCAGAAAGTTGAAGGTGCTTATTGGGACGCTCCCCTGACAAAGAGTGGCACTAGCCTACAGGATCTCTGGGAAACCTACGAAAGACCAAAGCAGCAATCGGCTAAATCATATAATCAATCTTAAGCAAAGGCCTTCTGCTGTGTAACTGCAAATCTTGTGCTATTATATTTTTTTGTTAATTTAGATAAGTGTATATGAGATCTTTTTATTCCTTTTTTTTAATGTATGACATAAACCCTTTGTAGAACATTTTGTCAATTGTTTCATTTGTTCTTTCTTGCTCGTGTTAGATAAGTCACGTGATATGTAAAAAGGCAGTGTAGTTCATATCCAGTGATAATTTGTGAAAAAAGAAACTTTCTCGAAAAGCTGTTTCAGTGTTATTTGTATTCTAAACATATTAAAATATATACTTTGCCCCCCCCCCCCCCTGGCACGCGGCTACATATTTGTTTTTCAAGCTCCTAATATGACATAATAAGTGCTGCTGACTGCTCTAAATCAAGTTTCTTCTGCTCCAAAATGAAAAATTGCTGCTCCAAGAACTGCTCTATTTCACCCATTTCACCTCTGAAAGAAGTAATAAATACTTGTAATAACGATCATGTGTACTACAAAGACAAACGACAAAGTAACAGGAAGGCCTGCCACAAAAATGATTGACTAGTACACAATAGAAACTATAGTTTTCTTAAAGGGACCCTGAAGTGGTTTTTTGAATTTCTGTCAGCATTTAGGCTAGAGCCTTTCAACCATTTGCACCACAAATTTAGTGACACCTCATGTATCAAGGCCGCTATAGACAGTTATACCCTCCTTCTCACCCCAGCCGTGCCTCCTCCACTCAAGGGACCCGCTGGCATTGAGAGCTATCGCAGAGCTCTCATGAGCACACGTTATGATTTGAGCTTCTCCCAGTCTACACCTCCAAGAATGCATGCCTACAGGTTGCGCCCCGCCGCGGTGGTCTAGTGGCTAAGGTACTCGGCTGCTGACCCGCAGGGCGCGGGTTCCAATCCCGGCTGCGGCGGCTGCATTTCCGATGAAGGCGGAAATGTTGTAGGCCCGTGTGCTCAGATTTGGGTGCACGTTAAAGAGCCCCAGGTGGTCTAAATTTCCGGAGCCCTCCACTACGGCGTCTCTCGTAATCATATAGTGGTTTTGGGACGTTAAACCCCACATATCAATCATATCAGCCTACAGGTTGCATGCAATCTCTAAGGCCACCATACAGTTCACCTAGCAGCGTGCATGTCGTTTGGCAACAAAGATGAAGATCGGGGAGTGGTTGATATTTGCTCCGACATGTGTCTCCACCCCACCAGCTGATCTTGCCCTTGCATTCCACTGACAATCTGATCAGCAGCCCAGGTGATGTACCAGAGCACGTCGCTCTATGAATGTGCAGTTGTAAACACGTTTGGCTGAGTTGCAGTGATGTGCGGCACTTTCCTGCTTTAATTAACGCATTGTAAATTACGCAGAGGGCTCAAATCGGTCTGTAAATGACCCTTAGGACTTGGTTTACGGGCCCAGTGTGTTTGTACATCATCTAAACTGTTTCAGGGTGCCCTTAACGCAGGCCTTTTCAGCAGTAATTCTATACATCGCAGGCTCGTTGCTAGAAAGAGGTATTTGTTCATTTGTAGTTTCCTTTGAAACTGTGTCGCTAGCCAAGTACCTTCAATGGTTATTGTATCTATGCATGGGTGCATACTGCTGCACAGAATCGTGTTGGTGACATATGACTGCTTTTATGTCATGTTAATGCGTTTGAAACATAATGGCTGCTGCTGCCTAGGGTTGGTGATCTGCAGACAGTGTGGGGTCTAATTAACCTGCGACTCTTCTGGGCACTGGTGGTCACTGGCGCTGCCCTAAGAACCGTGGACCACCTGGCTGTACTGATGCGAGACTACTGTCTCACTAAGGTGTGCACCCTTTCATTCCTTGCCCTGCTTTCTTCCATGTGAAACTTCCATCTGTGTATGCGCGTGTATTGACGTCATTGTGGAAATATTGGACAGATGTGCTTTTACTGGGTGTTCTTTTAGTACGACAGAAATCATATAAACACTTCAACCAGATTTTTGCTATCGCCATCATGTCTCGTATATGATCATGTAAGTTAAGGGCACAAAGAAAAATAGATTGGAAGGAAGTTATGAAGCACCAGAATGGGGATTTGAACCAGTGATCCCTTGCTTTGCAGTGTGCCGTCTTGGACAACTCTACCACGTTTGCGCCGGTGTAGTAACGGCGAGCTATTTATATAGACCATTTACCATTGTTGGTGCTATACAGATCTTGGAGAAGCTTGAGTGTTTTCTATTACACAACTCCCGTACATTTTCTCTCAATTTGAAAACTGCACGACGCGCATGGAAAAAAGTGGCCCCTCTCTGTGCACACCCGCAACGTGGAAAGAAAAAAAGAACACCGAGAACGCTTTTCATCAGATGCCACTGCAGCAAGAGACACAGAGGGATCGCCACAGAGTGAAATAGTATCTAACTTCTGCTATGGTAGCACAGCAGTCAAATACTGAACAGATTAAATTAAAACAATTTTTTCTGTTCAAGCAACAATTTATTTCAAGCGATTTTTGTTTACCAATGCTATACACACTGTATCACTGTTAGCTGTCACTCATTTTTTGTTTCTTTTGAGCACCTGCCTGCACTACAACTTCTTTCTCTCTTGGCAGGGCTACCAATTTCCTGTTGCAGTTCAGTTCGAAGCAGAGAGGCCCTTGCAGCTGTCCACGGCTATGGCATCACGTGGCTGTGCTTTTGTTCAGGTTTGCGACACTGATATGAAAGTAATTTTGCGAGCAATAGAAGCAGTTTGGGACCGCAGCGGTTTCGAAAAACTTGTTACAGGGACTGATAACCCAGAATTTGTTGCAAGATGCTGATAAAAGTTAAAAAATAACTGTTCACAGTTTAACTGGTACTACTAACATTTTCGAACTGCCAGGAAAAGTTGGGAGATACAAAACTACATTGTATTATCTTGTAAGAAGCCCCAGTAAGGCGTAATGGTGGCATACAAAATACTTTGTGGTTGGATTTTATTTATTGGCAGGTATGTAGTACTTCAGATTGCAGTCATTATATTGTAAAGGCAATTGCACTTTATTCTATACCATTACGAGGGTAAAAAAATGTTCTTGCTTTCAAGTGGCACTGTCTTTGTGATGAGTGGAATGGCAAATCAATCATATGCATGCATGTTTATGAGAGTATGCATAGCTTTCCAATCTACCTGTTAGGTTCAGAGGGCAATCGGGTGCTGGAACTACACGAAACGACTACTGGAATGTCTCGTCAATCTCGTCAATATGCCAGTATTATCGTGTAATTGCTGTGATACTCGCCAACGCAGTTTCCAGTGAGGTTTGTTGGTGCTACTGGTCTTGCCATATGTAGGAGGTCAGCAAGGAAGAGCTCAGAGCTGTTTTGGCCTACTCTTATTTTACGCATTTGTTGGCCAATACACATACGACAGGTGACATTCCATTGCATAGTCGAACCCGTTTATAACAAATTCAAAAGTGTCGCAAAAAGTGGTGATTATATCAATGCACTTGAACCCCATTATAGCCAAGTTGGATCTTACACAATAATAAGTTTGTTATATCCAAAAATTTGTTACGAAGGTACCTATATTCATAACAATACATCTACTGCAATACTATTCTTTTTTACTTCGTTATATTCAATATTTCATTATATTCAGGTTTGCTATTTCGAGGTTTAAGTTTAGTTCGCCGTATGTGGACTCGCCGTTAATCGCTTGCACTTCAGCAACTGAGACGATATTTTTTTGCACATTTTTATTAAACTATTAGCAACCACTTCATTGATAATCGTTAAGCCTTTTCAAGTTATGAAGCAACACCCGCTGCATGCTTACGAGTGAATTAAAATGCCTTTGCGATGAACTGACGCAGTTTTACTGAAGTGCGGTACCACTACATGTAGCCATAGTTGCAATTATTGTAAATATCGTTAAAAAAAAAATGTCCGCTATATGGGAACAGTTTCAATGGGTAACTTGGGAAAATCGCAAGTTCACCAAAATAAGGTTGTTATTAACTGATTGATCGTTATGTCTGGGATTGTTGTAGGTGGGATCGACTGCAATGCATGTTTTCCTAACCTGCACTAAAGTCAGTGGGAATGAGAGAGTGCCGCGGAAGTGGTGATACTGGTTTCGAACATACGACTTGACCCTCACAGTAGATTGCAAAGTTGTGGAAAATTGTTTCCGTGGTAGTTCCCACATTACTATGATATGATGGTATACATTGCCAGTAAACCTTTAGTTGCACAAAAGAAAGAACACTGCCTTAAAGATTGGTTTATACTCCTTCAATAAGCTTTGACCTAATATCTGGTAGAACCTAGTCTGTTTAGTCTGAAGGACTACCGTATTTACTTGCGTAATGAACGCACTTGCATAATAAATGCACACCTAACTTCAGTCGTCAAATTTTGTTTTTTTTTTTCTTGCATTATAAAAGCACTCCCTACATTCATCCACTGTAGTTCTGCTAAACGAAACATGGCGCCTCTTTGCCCATTGGATCTCTTCCATTTTTTATTATTATGCCGACCCATCTTGGCCACCTCGGCTTGCTCTATCCTCCCCTTCGCCCGTTGCCACGTGCCGTATTGTTTTTTAATGATCTATGTGTGCCCCAGTGTTTTTAATTATCTGTGTGCCATAGCGGTGCTCACAAATGGTGCGAGTGTAGAGACATTGCAGGTGAGAAGCACACAGCAAGCGGAGGCCACGAAACAGCCAACCGACGAGTGCATCCTGCAAATCCGAAACTTTAAGCTCCAACCACATGCACGCAATTTTCTAGCGACGACGACAGGATTTGCTGTCGCCATGGCAGCCGCGAAGGGCCATTTATCGTCATTGCGTCGCAGGTTTCTGTAAAACAAAAAATAAAAATATAAAAATAACTTTTTGCTCAGAAAAGATCGTGACTATTTCGCAACATGGTAGCACCCCCGATTCTCACTTCGATTGCAATTTGCTCTCTGTGCTTGTTATCTGGACGTACTTCAAGGAACGCAAGATATAGGCTACCTTTTCTTCAGTAACTTCTCATGTGGACAGCTAGGCGGTGGCCGTATTTTGTCTTTAATTTTGTTATCGACGGTTTGTTTTGATGCTTCGGTGGGAGCTTGCTGCAATGTTTGTTACTTGCTACAGTGTCAACAGCGTCGTCGTGGCCGTCATCCAACATAGTTAAATTATCAGTATATTAACTCTATGTCGTGCGACGTTGCCACAAAGTTTGCAAAGTGCGTCATAGCGCATGCTCCTGCGCACCCCTCAAGATCACACCAGATACCGCTGTTGCGGTTAAACGGAGCCATGAAATGCTTTCATGGCGTGCGTGGGCGGTGCGGGGACAGCTTGCAAAAGATAAGAGCCTTCAACCATTGAAGATGATTGAAGTGCAACAAAGAGGCTGCTTCCAAACAGTGTGCACTAACGTTTTTTTTTTTGCATTACCACACTTTTTGCTCATCCCAAAAAAGTTTTCATAAAATTTGCCCCGCATAATTAAACGCACCCTCCATTTCGCTCTGATTTCTCGAAAGAAAGACATACGTTCATTACACGAGTAAATACGGTATTTAACCTCTTTTTAATGAAATCAGTAATCTGGCATTTCACTTTTTTATATTGAATTTAGAGTAGAGTATTTGTACAAAGTATAACTACTAATAAATTACTTTTGCCGTTTATTTTTTGTACTTTTTGTTACCATGTTTTATATGTTAAATTTGTTTACTGTTGCGCCAAAATTCTTTTTGAAGGCCCACACGCAGTTACAGGCTTTCCAGGCAAAGAAAGTGGGCCATAATATTGCGCAAGTTGGATGAAAGCTGCCTTTTGTGCTTTTTTTAATTCTTTACTCTTGAGTACTCATGTACTTGCAATCTTTGCAGTACCTGAGCTTCCAGGACTTCCGGCAACTTGCCGAGCACTCTCCCGCTCGCCGAGCACAGGTCTTCGCAGTCAGCTCGCCCGGTATGCCTACACATTCACTTATACGTTTGTCACATAGGCACTTTTAATCTTTTGAGTGAGGAGACTTCTTCCAAAGAAGATTTTGCCGAAAGGCACACGAAGGAGGGCGATCTCCTCTACATAAACAGTCTGCAAATGGGCTTCGTGTATCTCTTTCATGCAAAAGAGGAGCCGTGAAACTACTGCGCGCCAGCAGTAATAAATTAATGAGAACCAAGAAAGCAAATATTTGTTTTTCTGTCACCTAGGCTCATCATTAAAACAATCTTCAAGACTTAATAAGCCCTTCAGAGCATATTTTCTTGTGTACTCTCGTAAGCAGGCCGAACGGGCTGGCGATATCATGTGGAGATGCTTAGTGTGTTGCACACGGACGTGAGGAGTGCGTGTGGATGCGTGGACTCAATACAGTTTGGCTTTATCATATCGAGATGCATAGTTTTGTTTTGGCTGACTTGGCTTTCAACGCTAGCATCATGCTTTCGATAACGCGTATGGAATAAAACTAAAAAGAGGTTGTCGGTGCTGTGTCCATGAGGCAGTGCCTTTTCATTAGACTTCCCTACATTGTAAAATGCCTCTGTTGTAAAGAGTTTTAGGGTGTTCGTGCGACAGGAACATTGTATTGGTAAATGTTGAGCAACTCCGCCGTTTGCTGTGCATTCCGTTTTTTTTGCTCTCGAGATACTCAGCATGAGTTTCTAGCTTTAGTTGCTGGCGGGGTATGGCCAGGTTTGCTAACTATAGTCTGCTACAACCTAAGTTTAAATTAGAGCTATACGAATAGCGAAATTTGGGGTGCAAAGCGAATTCGAATATTCAAGCTTGAGTGCAAATTGAATAGAATATTTTTCGTATAGTTGTCTCATATATTTGTTTAATATTTGTCTATTACTTCGAAGTGAAGTTACAGAAAAAGGGTTGCAGAGGATCCCTAAGCACTCTTATATGAGATAAATACATGAAGGGTAAAACTGCTGTGTGCAGTTAAACATGACAGAATCACGGAAAGAATGAACATGGACAAGCATGAAACTTTCAATTAACATTTACATTCAAACCTCAATATAACGAATCTGGGTATTATGAAATATCGGTTATAACGACGAAAGTGAAAAATAGTCTTATAATAGGCATAGTGTTAGGAATAACCCTTTACAACGAATTTTCGGATATAGCGAACTTATTCTTGTGTGAGATGCAATTGTGTTATAATAGGGTTTGGGTGTATTTATCTGAAGGCAAAATGGTAGATTCCTGTACTGTGCAATGTCAGTGCATATTACAGAACACCAGATGGTCAATATTTTCCGGAGCCCTCCACTATGGCGTCTCTCAAATGGTATCTTGGTTTTGGGACATGAAATTTCTGAATATTATTATTATTATTATTAACATTTATCTATCGTCACCCTTATGTACTCATAAAGCTGACATTTGCAAGTAAAAGTGGTCACATGGTCACAATCAAACTGGTTACAAGACTGCACGCAGCAATTCATGCTCATTATCAAATAATGATACAGTCGCCGACCGATTTTCCGGACTCCAAAAATTCGGACTTGTTGGATATTCCGGACTTCATAAATGCACCGTCAAGGATCCCATAGAGCTAATGCATTGTTTCGACCGATTTTTCGGGCGAATTTGCCCCTGAAAGTTCGATGTTTCGGACTAAATCGCTCGTTTTGTGCCACGCCCCAAGCCATTGTAAACGCCGCCATGTTGGTTTTTTTGTCGGCTTGGCTAAGCTTGGTCTTCAGATGCTTTTCCTGCCTCCGAGATTGGAATGCGCACGCCATATTTTAAGTTTCGGAGGCCGTGTTTGCTTTTTAAAAGACGCGGTGATGGATGCCGTTTTTTCGTCTTCGGTCAGCACTATCGTCATCACATCGCACGGGGAGGAGGCGAAAGAAGGATTCTCTACCTGCCACAATGACATTTAAAGACTTCACTCGTGCGGACGACGACATTGTTTCGTGCGCGGAGGCCACTGACGACGAAATTCTTCGCCAGGTTGTCCCGGAGCCGGAGAGCGGCTCGGATGACGACAACGACGACCGCCCGCAGCCGTCGGCGGCGGAGATTGCCAACGCGGTGACAATTTTGTCGAGCGTTTATGGCGATGATGTCACCTTGGCGCAAATACGGGCAAACCAAATTGCCTCCAAGCGTAGTTTGAGGCAAGGCAGCATCAAGGACTTTTTTAAACCTGCCTGATGCAATAAACTTCAGATTTTTGGCGAAAACGAATTTTTCGGACTGTTCGATTTTTCGTACTTTTTTTCGATCCCCGCCAGGTCCGAAAAATCGGTCGGCGACTGTAGAGGCGTGTCACACAAGAATTGTCTCTGTAGAGTCTGTCCTGCCGCTCCCCATCACCAGTGCACCTTCTGGCAAGACAATCTTCTCTTGCCTTGCCTGTGTAGACAATGCCACAAATACTTCTCTTCACCTTCCTTCATGGCTCGGTTCACGTGCCTCTTTCTGGAATCTTCCAGGCGTGCACTCTTGCCAATTTGAACCCGTCTTTATCGTCTTTTTAGTTCCCAAGGGCTCTTACTCGTGAGAAATCTTCATCCTTGGGTGATTGACAAGTGTGCTGTGTTGGTTCGCCGGTGGAGCTTGCAACGAACTGTAGGAGTGAGATTTCCCGCAAAGCACTGGTTGCCATGGCAGTGCCTTTTTAGTTGCGTCGTCCTGTCGATAGAATCCACAGTAGTCATGAGACTGATGGGTGCGCAGTGTTGTTACTTTATCTGGTAGATCACGTCTCACAGCTGTCCTATTCTAAAGAGCTTGCACAGTGACCCTGGTCGATGTTTTCACAGGCTTCCACCCGCTGCACTGGGGTGCTCTGTGTGAAGCATGCCTGGTGCTCGTGCGTCAATTTTGCCATGCCCTGGGGCAAGTGGATATGCCGCCACCGCCGCAACCCCCTAACCCCCAGGCTGCCACACCTCAAGGTGAGTGCTATCATGAGAAACTCGGCTTGCAGTAAAATGTATTCTTTTCGATTCTTTACCTTTGAAAACTATTGCACCATGCTGATTGCTACAAGAGTGAGCTGAAATCGAGCGTTACTGTCTCAAACATCTTGTTATAACTAGGCTTGTACGAATAGGGAATTTCAGGTACGAAGTAAATTCGAAGTGAGTAGTAATTTTGGTCGAATAATTTGGAATTGAATTCGAATAGTATATATATTGCATATAAAAAAAAAATGGGCATGTTTGTCATGACCTATCCAGCCTGCCCAATTTGTTTTTAAGCTAAAACGAGGCCTGTGCAGATGCGGTGTTTTTGTGTCAAAGGAAGTGGAAACAACTTTGAATAGTAGCAGGATTTGACTTTTGGTGGCTTTTGGTGACTTTTGGTAGCAGGATTTGACTTTTCAAGTGACAGCCTGTGAAATATTTTATGTTTCAAAATTTGCTGTACTTAAAGTAAATAAGTCGGTATAACAAGATTTTTAAACGTGAAAATTAATGTTATTGTAGTACCTTCATTTAACCTTAGTGGAGCTTCGCTGCAGTTCGGCTTTCTCTTGGATATGTGTTTTCACGGCTTTGCATAATTTTGCTGCAGTGAAACCACATATAGAGGAGGTTACATGCAAACTAGTATACGTTAAATAAGTGCTTTCACAGCTTAGCACCCCTCCACTGCAGTGAAAACACCTTTACAAGACATTGCATGTGGACTAATATAAACTTATTTGTGCATTTCGAATAATTAGAAATTTCTAATAACTTAAATTTGATTTAAAGAAAATTTGAATACTGCATTAGTATTTCAAGTATTCGAATAAGCCTAGTGATAACACTAGTGCCTGTACGCCTAGGTGAGGCGATACAAATTTCAAAATCGGTCAAGTCGGGATATAAAAAAGTTGGTAGAATCTGCAATTTAGGTTGAAATTTCACTGTGGCGTCCCTCCAGTATGGCGTCTTTTGTAATTATATCACGATTTTGGTGCTTGAAACTCCAGATATTACAAATATGGCTCGAGGTATTGTATGTGTATTTGATGTTTGGATGACTGTGATGTTGCAGCTTCAAAAACAACTGAGGGTGCTTCATTTCTGCGTATGCGGCCTCTCTCACTGGCTACACCACCCCGTAAGTCAGCCAACATCTACCTTTATAGTTGTTGTTTTTTTTTAAATTTAATTTTGTGAACTCTGGAGGAATTGATTCTTCTGTATAGTGGTAACTCCTTCTGATTAAGGTAGGAACATGGAAAGATAGACGTCTTAGGGCCACCTGTCTCAAAACTCGACTTTTTTTCTTTGTTTGTTTATTCTTTAGAATATTCAGCAAAATGAAAGCTTGCAGGTTTACATTCTGGCCTCATCTGAGGTGTTCCTCCAGCGTAAATTCAAATGCAAACAGGAAATATAGAAGGGACACTGAAGTGAAACAGTGAATTGATTTAGATTGGAAAATTGCTCTCTGAGAACTCTATTTTTGTTAATTGCACCACCATAGGTGTGGAGCTAAATAGCAGAGCTAAGCAAGGCCATAGTATCAATTCAAAATTTTGTGGCAAATCTCTGTGCGTGTTGTCACGACTTCAAGAAGACTTTAGTGTTTTTGCGGCATTGAGTTTATAAAATTGTCTGAAAATTGGTATGTTATGTCTGGTGGTGTACACGTATCCCGAAGGAGTACGGCCACCAGCGTGGGTCCGGTCTTAGCGAGCCGCAGGGCACGCGTTAACCGCCGCCGTGACGAAAACACGATACTGCTCAAAGTCGCAACACTTTATTGTGGCAACACCAAACGCAGTACAGCCCGTTGCAAAGGCGCGACGGGAAAGCAAATAGGCTCATCCACGCCACGGGCACAAAGTACTACACAGGGTGCTACGAGCACGTCTCCGCGGTAAAGGTGATCGATCCACGGAGACACCGGGGCCTAGGCTGGGTTGCTCAGGCGAGGGCAAAGGCGCTCGCGTTGGCTTCGGAGGGAGACGGGTCGGCGTAGCTAGGCCACGCACTAGGACACCCTACCACCCTTCGGCCGTGCGTACGCAGTGGGGCAACAAAAGGTGAGCGTTTGCCTCGGGCGCCGTCAGCGAAGTCCGACGAGCCCCGAGCGACGGGAGTCGATGGACGAAAAGATTGCATGGCTCACCGTTTGCAGTCCCGGAGAGTATCTATCCGCTCCTGACGCAGCGCGCAAGCCCCGCCGCGGTGGCCTAGTGGCTAAGGTACTCGGCTGCTGACCCGCAGGTCGCGGGATCAAATCCCGGCTGCGGCGGCTGCATTTCCGATGGAGGCGGAAATGTTGTAGGCCCGTGTGCTCAGATTTGGGTGCACGTTAAAGAACTCCAGGTGGTCAAAATTTCCGGAGCCCTCCACTACGGCGTCTCTCATAATCATATGGTGGTTTTGGGACGTTAAACCCCACAAATCAATCAACGCAGCACGCAAAAACCTCTCGGGAGACTCCGCGCGCGGCGCCACAGTCAACATTCGCTACCGGGTGAGGGAGTTAAACGTCACTCCGCTCTCCCACCGCGGCAGACAGCAAAGGAGTGCAGACATGTCGGGACATGAGAACGGCAGAAAAGGCGGCAAAGCCCGCGCAAAGGCAGCGGGCTAGCCTCAATTCCTACAGTCTCTGGCCAGCCTCTGAGTAGATACCGTCACGGTGTTAGATGTGCGAACTTCAAGTTTGCATTGCCAGATGCATTTTCTTTGAACGCTCTTTTGTGCTTGCCAAGCATCTTCTTGCAGCAGGCGAGAGGATGCTCGCTATCGTGAAAGAGTAATTTGCTAATACGAACAAAAATTTTTTTTTCTTTTTATTGTCAGTTTAGAAAAACCCCAGTTCAAAATTTCCTGAGCCCTACATTACGGAATCCCTCATAATCATATTATGGTTTTGGGACGTAAAGCCCCCACTATTATTATTTCATTTCTCATAGCACACAAAGTGCGAGAAAATACTACACTGGTCATGTAACCTGCATGCTGAAGTTACTGTTGTCTTCTGTACAGCTGACCCTCTGCAAATCATGAACCAGGTCCAGCCGCCACCACCTCAGCCAAAAGTGTCAATAGTAAGATGGGTAAGTAATACCAGCAACATCAAATGGCTGCTCATCAAAGAGTGTTTGCTTGTTAGATACGCCACTATACAATAAGCAGTGGCTTTTATACAATTTCAGGCTACTGGACAATGGTAGCGACATGCTGTGAATTTTCGTTTGACCGCAGTTTCATAAACACTTTTCGCTTGTACAATGGGCGTCCCAATAACTAGAGCTGTGTGAATAGCAGGATTTTGAGTGTAAACTGAATCTGATTATTGAAGTTTGAGTGCAAATTAAATTCAGTATTTTATGTATAATTCGGAGTCAAATTACTGGGAAAAAATAGTTGCTGCGGAGGACTCCTAAGCATATTTCCATGAGATAGCAACATGAAAGCGTTGCTCACTGATCAACAGTGAACAGAGGTTGGTTCAGGTAGCAAAATTTAACAGTGCTGGGGTGTTGCAGTAGAGAGCGACAAAATTGGTGGCAGTCTGTGTGCAAAAACTTGTGGATAACTTGACGTGTAAAGGCTAGGTGGTAGATGGTCGCCGAATGTGCACCTTCATCAGGCCTTATAATTGCCAGTTTCAGAAACTTGTCTTGTAAGGTTGGTTGAACTGGTTTCTATTGCCTCACGTCTGACGCGGCATGTACAGCCAACAAACACATTAAAATTCCTGCATATGTAAGTTTTGTGATTCTGCCTGTGCTTTAGTATATACAATGATGTAAGTTTCAATGGGTCGCACGGAGTATTTGCATTTCGATGGTTTCACTGTACGTCAAGCAACCTCAGTAGTGCTGCTGGGGATTACAGCGGTTTCCCACTTGTGTGTGTGCCCTGCAGTGCATGTTTTTCCTTTTTCAAATTTTTTGCTGAATGGGGGCAGATGCTGGATGGCCTGAAAAGCCATCCTTTGGCATCGTATTTCATCTCCGAGCTGCCTGATGTCAAGAGTAGGCAGCTGTTTGCCGATTGCCAACCTCTCATCTGGGCCATTGAAGGTTCGTACTATCATTCAGGCATTCATTGTTCGGTATGGAAGCCAAACCAGTACTGTCCTGCTAAATCCTAACCTCTGATGTTCCACCCATGCCTCCTCCCTTTGTTGTTTTTCAATGCCAGTGCAAACGCTCACTCCTCAATTGGAACAGCTTGTCCAACCTAGTTCAGGGAGTTGTTGTGGTGCTATGCCATCCAAATAATACGACTGCTTGTCGCACATGCATCTGAGCAAGCGATGGTGCTGTTCCCATGGAGCTGTGGTAGATGCACCGTCTCTCTGCTACGTTATGTGTTTAAGATCTTTCATACCCCTTATTTTGTGGCTCGAAGCAATACAGCAAACATCTTACAGAGCTCATGTGACACTTTTTAAATCCAATGCACGCAGCAGTGTTGTGGTGATGCGTCCCCATTGGTAATGCGCATAGAGCCGTGAATAGGCATGTGCCATCACAAAACATCGCATCGCTTAGAGAGTCAGCATAGCAGCCAACATAGTGATCATGTGATGCAAGGTAGTGATTATGTAATGTAATGCAAGGTAGTGATCATGTGATGCAAGATAGTGATCATGCAAAACAAAGGTAGTGATTTCAAAGGTTGTGTAGTTGATCTAAATTACATTTGGTTGGCATTTGTTACCAACATGAATCATGAAATGGTCAAAGCGGTAGTAATCCAGAATTGGGTGCATTGTTACAGTATCTAGACAATTGAATTCCTGTACTCAATGGTAACGTGTCGGTCTGACTTGAGGCAGCACAAATATTGAAAAATACTTTTGTGACATTCAAGTAAATACAGTAATTCTTTGTCAGCTGCATGGGGTATGTATTATCAGTGCCTGCTGGCCTGCGAGAATGAAAACAGATTTCCCACATATGTAGCAGCACTGTTCGCAATCACTGCATGTACGGCAAGCCTTAATCTTGGAGTTTCTTGCTTCACCGTAGGGGTCATTGATATATAACCGGGCATTAAACATGATCATCTTTTGTGTGACAGCTGGACACATACATACCACTTTTTCTTCTGCATAAAAACTTTTCTCCCACGTCAGCTTTCACAATTATCTCACCAAAGTTTGTGTAAGCGTGGGAAAAATTGTTTTAAATGTAGTTTTCGAAAGTGGTAGTGGTGCCACAATATTTGAAATTCGATCTTTTACTGAAGCTTCTGCACTTTTGTCCCATTCAGATAAGGGGAACCTGTCATTCAAAATGCCAAGGAGTCTTCTGTTTCTTTTTTCTAGTTTTCTAGAGAAGTGGTATGAGCTCCCAGTCGTCGGGTGTTTATGTAGATTTGTGCTGCAACTTGACTGATAAATGCATTGAAACAGTATTCTGCGAAATTGACGCATTCTTCACGAATGGATGATGTTGCAGGGGAATAGTTTTCCTGCTACCGTATACCTCTAGAAAAGTGGGCAGATGTTCATGAATATCGGTACTCGACCATTTCGACAGTGGAACAAGGGATAACAAAAATTGGCAAAGAATGGTTCAAATGGTTTGGGTGCCTGAAGTAAGCTTTACAGGAACAGACCACAGGCCTATGAAGGTGAATGTGCACATGCTGTTCCGCTGTTGGAAATGAGGTGCACACAATACTTCACTGCATAACATCTGAAGTGCTCTTCTGTGTCACTTGTCAAGGCCGTTTCGTTCTTAATACTCGGTAGTCCGATTGTGTGATGAAACCTTGAAGAGTCAGTGAATCGTATGTGTCCCACTTTCCGGCAAAGTACTGGCTCGATTTCGAAAAAAAAAAAAAAATTGTTTTATACTATTTCTTTGTAGCTTATATGTATATACCACAACTAGCTTTTATAACATCGAAAAAAAAATGGTGTACCTACGAAGGATTAAGGTGCACTTTTGACATGCCCAGGTCTGTGCCTGCTGGTGTGTGCTTCCAAGACTGAAGACAAATATGGTGTGGTGCAGTTCAGCCTACCAAAGATATTCAGTGCCCTGCTGGAAATGGATCAGGCAAGCAGCTCTCTGTGTTCCCGAAAATGTTCTTTTAGGATATCTTCCAGTAAAAGCAGAGTAGTGTTTACCTAAGCCTTTCAACATCCATTTGCGTGCATTAAAAAGAACAACCAATTTGTATGGTGCCATCTTTTTATCGGAACGAAAGAGTACCGGTCAGTGAATCTAATCACGGAATGGCGAAGTGGGAAACGCCGCAAAACGTTTGTATTCAGTGTATTTATATCTACAGCAAATATGAAGTCTTCTACTTACATGCTTACTTACAGTGAGTGTGAGAATGGTTCGTGTTGGAGTGTTGTGGCTTACCCTGCATGTGTGCAATCCGCACGCATGGGCTGTGGCTCGACTTTGTCCACTGGCAGCTGCGACGGCAGCACTGCTTCTTACTGTGTAACTCTTCTTACGTCATAAGCAGCACAACATTAAGCGGGAGTAGATAATAATATGCATACTCTAATTTTGAGCACTGGCACGCATGACAGCATCAGGCTACGCGACTGCGTACAGGAAAGTGAGACTTCATATTTCATAATCCAGCTTGAAATCTCTTCCGCTAGGCTGCACCACATGACGATTTTGGTTACTTTTAAATACGATTTAAAAATATAAACCCTACTCATAACACGAAAAAAAATGCTGAAATCTATGGCTGTATTTTATGGTTTTTTCGTGTTCGCCAGGATCTACCGTAAGAACCGAAATATGGGTCGACCTCCCCAAGTTTGAATCTCCAAAAAAGAAATTTTTAAAACTCGCAAAGTATTGCGGCGCACCCTTACCTTGATAAATACGCGACACAATCAGCTGCACTGTGGGGACGTTTCTTTTTATTTTGACACTAATCTTATGTAGCTAAACGTCGAAAGGCCACAGGTGCTGTCACTCAGACTTGTCCGAACTTGAGTCTGACGACGTCTGTTTCTCACTAGCTACATCCCAGAGTGCATCGTCCTCCGTTCCATCCTATGCTCTGCTGATGCAGCATTTGCAGGAAGACTTGCCCACCATTTCTTCTGGGAGACATTTCTATGCTGACGATACCCAGCCACAAACATTCGAGAGCAGTGGACGTCGTAGGCGGCCAGCGGAGCTCTTAGGATTGTCGCCCGGCATCCACTCATTGTAGGGCTCCCACACGTGGTCTTTCAAGGGTTTATTGAGCTCTACATTCAGTGGCTGGAGGATAGACCTTAGTCCCCCAGGGATTACGACAAGGTCCGTCTCGCCATTGCATTGCCCTTTACATAGGCTGTGAGGTGGCCTCAAAATGAGTTGAGCACCAGCAAGCTCGGTCGCTGAAAAAACACACCGGGTTGCCAATTGCACACAAGCCGGTTCCACTCAAGCATGAGGGACTCATTCATGAAGCCTTTTTCGTTCGCTCTCACGATAACATCCGGGGGAGAGTCTTCCTTTGGTAGCCCTTTTTTCTTGAATATTATATAAGGGGGCAGCTTCTTTCCATCGGCTGTGCATGCAAGCATCACTGTAAGTTACGAATGCTCGTTGCCCATTTTCAAGAGCTTCACTTGCTTGGACCCTTTGGCAGTCACAGTCTGGTTCGAGGGCATATCAAACCAGATCGGAGTTTCTTCAGCATTGCCTATGTGTCACATCATGTAGCAATGTCGTTGACGAAGCCCTATGACGAAGCGCTGATACTGGACCAGCTCGTTATCGAAACCTTCAAGCAGTTTCTGGCACAGGCCTCAGTTCAAAGCCCTTCCGCTTGATAAATCAGCACCACCACGATGGCGAACCCTTGAATTGCGCCCTCATGAGCCTAGAGTCGCACGCTGTCATGCGTGGTGTCCTTGCACGCAGCTCTTGGATGAATTCGGCGAATAGTTTCCAGTTCAGGGTGCACTGTGGTCCGTCCACAAAACAAACTTTTTTTTTTTGTTGCTGCAGGATGAAATGCGCTGCTTTTGGCTCTGATCCTGTATCGGATGCTTTTCTTCGATGCACCGAATTCGGCAAGGTTCTGTTTGACGTTGCACAAGTCTGTTGGCAGCTTTAGGGGTTGGTGTTGCCAGACTGCTGCCAGATTTGGCAGATAAATTTGCCCCTGTAGTTTATCCTTCTCCGCGAGGGCTCTGTGTCGTCTGCAGTGCGTTTCACGAGTGTGTGTGCGATGTTGGCCGTTTTAATTAACGGAATTAACAGCAGTCGGGGTGCGCACTTTGGTGTGTGCACAGCTGTGCAATTAAGAGGTCGGACACGGTCGTGTGTGAGTACATGTTCAAGGGGAACTGATTTTGTGCGCTGTGTTTCAGTACATCGCACTCGTGTCGCAGACGCATGAAATATCTCCGTAGCAGTGCGTACCTAGTCCACTATGCGAGACACGTTTTCTGGGGAAACTGAATAGAGTCGCTGCTGGCAGTGCGCTTCCTTTAACAGATCGTGCTCAATCGTGTCAATCGTGTCTCTGCACAGCTGATCACGCCGCGTCGATCACATGGGATGACAGGGACGCTATGCTTCCCCTCGCTGTGTCAGCACAATACATATCGTTTGGACTTGTGTATATATCAAGATTAAACGAGCCAAAGATGGATCATTCGTACAATGGTGTTTCGAACATGGGCCTGTGGATTTTCGGTGTGCTATGCGTGTCCACGAAGGGAGCCGAGGCTGTTCGTTCATGGCCGACAACAGGGATGCGGCCACCCTCGGCCATGAACTAGTGCATAGCCAGCATTGCGGATGCCAATGGGAGGCTGCTAAACCTCAACTGGCACACCGTGAACCACATGTACTGTCAACTTCATCGACCCTGTAACAGGCGCCTACACACAAGGTATCAAGTGAGTGAGCCGCCACGCAGGCGATGGTGGCTCACCGCGGCGTGGTTCCGTTTACAGGTCCATGCGAGTCCAGTCTTGGTTTAGTCTTGATATATACACGGGTCTGAACAATATGAGTTGTGCTTACAACAGCGAGGGAAAGCACCGTAGTGCCCCCGTCATCGCCCGTGGCCGACGTGGCATGATCAGCTGTGCAGAGACCCTTCTGAGACACGATTGAGCATGATCTGTTAGAGGAAGTGCACCACCTACTGCAATTCTATTTAGTTTCTCCCGAAAACGTGCCGTTGTGCATAGTTGACTAGGTACGCACAGCTACAAAGATATTTCGTGCGTCAGTGACACGAGTCTATATATTGAAACGCAGCGCTTAAATTCAGTTCCCCTTGAGCGTGTGCTCATACACAATCGAGCCCGACTTTTTAATTGCACAACTGCCCACACAGCAAGAAAACGAGCCTCAACTTCTGCAATGCACATTGTATGTTCATTCTGTTAATTAAAGCAGCCAACTTAAGTAAAACAGCCAATGTCGCACACACACGCGGGAAAGGCACAGCTACAAGTGCACACTTACCTGCCAAATCTGGCAACAGACCTATGCAACACCAAACAGAACCTTGCTTCGAATTCCGTTTTGCCACCAGGTTGCCGCGTGCTTCGGCATACTTGATAACTTTTTTCTTAAAGCTTATCGTAAACTGCCATCAACTGCCTCTCATTTCTGAAGGAAACAGAAAAAGAAAACAGCAGACCGACAAAGATAACCAACACTGCAGGCCTTTTCTAGCCTTGCCCAACAGCGTCGCTGCTGATGCTCATGATGCAATGAAGGCTTTTGACTTCAGCTGCCCATTGTTGTGAGACTTCGACATTTTTTTCTGCCAATGACTGCAAAGACCCGTATATAAGACGATGGTCAACTTTTCATCGCGTTTTTTAAAAAAAATATTAGGCCTATATTTCAATTTTACGGCAGTCACACCTTCTGGCTAGTTGTCGGTCCCTTTGAGAAAAATCAACTTACACTGTGTCTCGCAGTGGACTTTTTCTCTGCTTAGAGAATGTATTGATTGCAATGGTAGCACTGATTTTATTAACTCTGGGGTTTATCGGTTGACAGCTTCTCGACTTTACTTGAATTGTACTTGAGCAGCGCATTTCGTTCTTCTAATAACTTGCTCAGTGTATGGGGCAAAGGCATTTTTATTGGTTGATGATCTCCCATCTATTGACCAGGCACGTGGTGGGAACCTAGACTCTTAGCTTTGTCTCAGAGCTTTAGACAAGATGATGATTTTCTTGTATATCTAGACACTTCTCTTTGACCGCTTGCGGCGATGTGAATCATAATTCATCAGTCCTTAGGTAGCATGGTAAAGGTTCGACATTAATGCGTGAGCTATCTCAAGACAATCATTTGCAGTTTTAAGACATCGAGCCGTTACTAAACGCTGCACTATCGAGCTGGATGTACAGCCCTTGTGCCCATGAGGTCCTCCTGGCTTGTGAATCGGCTCACTCGGAAACTGTGACAAGAGTGATTGCAACACTGTCTGCAGTCTGCATTATAGAAGTCATGCGAGCACACTATGGAAGACTGTTTTTCAGTTACAGATTTCAAGGCTGCTTGCAGACGGCTTCTCTTCAGCAGTCTTTAACTGTGCGTCCGAATCTTTGTTCCGGAAGTCAAAAGCATGCAGCAGGTGGTAGCCCAAGGCCACGCAAAGAAAAAGGTCACTGATGTTGCCTTATGTGCCCATGATTGCTCGCAATTTGTAAAAGGTTGCAAGCAGGCATGGTTTTCCAGTGGTTTTATTGGCACCGATCAAGCTGTCCAAACCTTGTGCTCACATTTATTTGTAAAACGCCAAGCCTTTATGCAAAAAGAAGCATGCCCGGCCAGTTCAGTGTTGCATGGTAAGCATTGCTTACGAAATTTCATTGAGCTGTCGCAAGCCAGGCATCGGCCAAATCAGTGGCTGCGTTGACGATTGTCTTAGGGAGCATGTTTTATAGATAAGAAATGGTGTGGTTTCTCACGTGCTGATTTATCATGCTTCGGGTGGCTGCACATTATTGTGTGGAGAAGTGCGTGGCAGAAAGAAGCAGAGGAAACGTTAGCACGTGAAGCGCTTTAGGCGTATCACATACAGAAGGGAGGTGGATGCATCAGTTTCCTGGCACAGCCCTGTGTATTTCTGCGAGAGAAAACTCCGATAATTCACACGCATCGGTATCCACAATTGTTAATTCAAACTGGGACACCCCCCCCTTCCCGGCTGTCATTGCTTCTCCCTGAAGTCGGCTCACAGTGGTCACAATGTGTTGCAAAGCCAAACCAAACCAGACTTAGTAGTTGTGCAAAAGAACGAAACAGCAGCATTTCTCAACAGATGAGAATTCGTGCACGGTGCTGGAACTCTTGGGCAAGCTGTGAACTACGTTCATGGAGTCACGACAAAATAAGTGCACCCAAATTCAAATTACTGACTACTTATTAGTATTCTAGTTGCATTAACCATGCCATATAAATATATACGTTTTGGAGCATAAGTAGCTTCATAGACTCGCTGTTCACATTAATGCATGTCGATGCTTGTTTGTGGCATATTCCTTGACTGATTATTTAATTTTGTTTGCTCTTAATTCATGAACTTAATTTACCCAAGACATGTAATAGAGCCTAATTCGCTATAGCCCAGGGGTGGCCTCTGTGGGTTCTGGCCACACTGTGGCGTAATGTCTGTTCATTCCAGCACCCGTCCACTGATTTGGACTCTGCTTTATTGGAGCAATTTTAGACGCCTTCGAGTTTGAATAAACGAGCTCTTACTCTAATGCTATGCTCTGCATAGTTTCTGTTGGGGAAAAATGAATTAGTTAGCTGAACATCTACCGTGGGTTAGTTAACATGGCTCATTATACCTAGAGATAACCGCAGTAGCGGAGGGCTGTTTTGCTTGTGTGGTGTTGCCATATTGTGGTGATCTGCATGCAGCTGCTGGAGCGTCACAGCAAGCGCTGCTCCATTCTGCGTCGTCCCAACAGCAGCTTGGGCCGTGAGCTTCGTCTGGGGAGGGCCTTGGCGGCTGCAGTCACGACCGGTCTTTACCAGATGACAATCACATTTAAACAGCACCTTGGGTAAGTACAATACATCATCATCATCGTCGTCACTTGTCCCTTTACTTTATTGTCACCAATTCACGATGTGCCCGAAAGCTTCGAGCAAGCAATTCGTGAAATGCTGGCTGTCAAGTACTACTCACAGTGAATGTAGCTTTAAGCATGAAAAATGTAGCGCCGTCTCGTCTAAGGTATTTAATGCTAGAACTGATTGCTTTGTAGCTGACGGCGGAGAGTGCATAGCACGTGCTACAGCTCTCACGTTTTCGTTCTTTCTCGACTGGGGCACGCAAGTTGCATCTTCAATAATTTTGTTTATTTGGTGTGCACACATCCAAGAGAAGGCACACGACATGTTATGTAGTTCTGAAGTACGTTTTTTGTTGCAAGGTCTTCGCTTTCATGGCAAATGGAGAATTCATGACATACACAAAAATATGCATTAAAATTGCATATTAGATAATTTAACTGCAGAATCATTGAAAGGTTGTTATTTAAAGCTGGAAAATAAAAACAATTTTTATTTTGTTCAGCAGTTTCGTAATTCAAGCATTAAAGGGTTATTGACCTTTGAGGACCCTAAACAGGACATTACATGAGGGGGGAGGGTTTACATAGTCAACATGTAATTGAGCAAATGCTTATAGCGAAACCCCACAACAAGACAAAATGCACGGAGCACGCAAGAGAAAACAATATTTCATGGCCAATGTTTGCTGAAAAAAAGAGGCATAGAATGCAACGATGCGAGGAAGCTAAAAGAAAATTTAAATAAGTAAAAATAACAACGGACAAAGAGAAGTTCAAATAAACTGGACTATGTCTTGCACGAGCTATAGCGGTGTGCAAGACATATTAAATGAAAATGTTTTACTGAACTATGACAAAATAATGAGAAGAAAAAGAAAAAGTAAATAATAAAAGGTATTTACCAAAAGCGTACTTGAAGGCTGCTTGACTTGTATGGATTTCTTTCAAGAGCAGTAGCTTCATAAATGACATTAAAGGTGAATGAATGGCAGCACGAAAAAAAGTTAATTGAAAAACAGATGTTTGCATAGCATTTATCCCTAATGCTTTAAAAGGGTGCTGCACCGATATTTTACCCACCAAGTTTGGGATTACAGGGCCTTAATGTGCATAAAAAAATGCTAATCACCTCATCAATTCAAGATACAAGTAAGCAAAAAGAGTTCTCGCCAAGCGAAAACTTGCCCTATTCAGCTTCCAGTCTAAATCTGAATTTCTATTCAGTGGTAGTGGAAATGGTTGTTCTTTGTTGTTCTTTCCCATTCGCCCATCATCATGCTCTCTAATGGACAATTTAACTTTGTTGAGCGCTGGTCGCAGTTGTCGCATGCCTAAGAACGTTGGAAACAGCATTAGGACAATGTGCTCAGGCTGCACATTATGCGACTATGAAACTGAAGACCCTACAAGAATGTGCTAGAATGCAGCACTCATACCAGCTGACGAAAACATTTCCTTTTGATGTTTTATGGCAACATTTTACGGTAGTTGTGCGTGTTACTTAAAAGCTTGTGCACTTTCATCAGCCGATTGAATTCAAGCTTTAGGCTTAATGGCATGTCTAATGGCATGTCTAATCTTGGCACAGCTATGTGTTTGAAGCTTAGTGCGAAAGCCTGCGCAGGATAGAAGACCCAGTTTACTATTTAGCGAGGTTACTTGTGCCACCTTACCAGTAAAGTTTTTTGGCCGCAAAGCCAGGAAATCAAAATGGAGCTGTATCTTTCTGTTCTAAAAGGTGAACCGGGGTCAGTCTATATAAGATTGTATTTACTCATTGCAAGTTAGTTTTATCTTGTGCTGCCCCCCCCCCCCCCCCCCCAAAAAAAAATTATTTTTTTGATTCTGTGATTAAATGAATGTTTTGCACACTGTGTCCTTACTAGATAAGACTGCGAGAGCTTATGAAAGCAACTGCGGTCATGTTTCATCATAGGTACACTCAAACCTCACTGTAATAAAGTTGCATCTGACACGAAAATAAGTTCGTTATATCCAAAAATTTGTTGCAAAGCTGTATTCCTAGCACCATACCTATTGCAAAAGTACAGTAAAACCTTGTTAATTCGAAGGCACCAAGACCGTGAGAAATCTTCGAATCAAGGGGGTTTTCGGAATAGCGGAATAGTATACAAAAAGTGGGATGCAAGAAACTTGAAAATATTCCAACTAATCGGGGCTGGTTGTTCGCAGTGCCAGCTAGATCGCGGCTCCTAGGGTTATGTTTTTCAGCAATATAAGGTCGCGATTTTGCTGCAAACAAGGGAGAGCGCCGGGCCTCGCTGCTGGGACCTCACACACACACTCACGCACACACACACAAATCGTGATCAACTGAAATGTGCGCCTGCTAAAAACAAGACATCTTCACTGCAACACAGTAGTAACATGCGGGCAGCATGTCGCCTGCTCCTCGCTGCGTCAGCAGGTCATGATGCGGCCATTTGTCCATTCTTTTGAGTAAAATGAAGAGTTCAGTAATGGGGAGTGTGACGAAATTCGCGATGTGTCTTAGCTTGAAAACATGATCATTGAAGCTTTCGAACCGAGTTTTCGGAGTAGGCGTGGCAGGCAAGCACTCTGCCAGCAGTGCAAGTGCAAAAATTGGTGGAGCAACCAGCACTCGTAGGTTCGAATACATCGGGAATCCTGACAGACTGACCTTTATTAATGTCTTTATATTCCTGGACAGAGTGGGTAAGTCATGATGCGCTGACGTTGCGAGAAGCATGCGACATGCTGCTCGCGCGTCACTGCTGTATTGCAGTGAAGCGCATCTTGTTTTCTGCAGGTGCATATTTCAGTTGATTACACGACCGTTTTTCTTTTTCTTTTACAATTTTATTTTTAGTGCTGGAAGTATCAAGGTTGGAGTGCTTCTGATGCCACTTATTAATGTCGCTACAGTACATCGCCCAGTGGTTCTTAAGGGTTGTTGTTCCCGCGGTTTTGCGGTGAAATCGGGATCGGGCATTGGCACACTGCATCCAAAGTTTTCGAATCAACCGGACTGGTGCTGAACTCCACTTCACATTATCCGCTGAAGGTTATATTGCAAAATATTGGACTTCAGAAATATTTCGAATTGAGCGGAATTTCGGAATAACCGAGTTCGAATTAATAAGGTTTTACTACTCTTTTTTCACTTCCTTATAACCAATATCTTGATATATCTAGGTTCGTTATATCGAGGTTCAAGTGTAGTAAAAGCTACGATGATAATTGTAGTGATTGATCTTTGTAGTGATTCAAGTTTTGAAAAACATTTATCAAAGCATTCCAGGACTTCAAATGAAGTATACAATAAATGTCGAATCACCTGTAAAATAAACTTTCAATCAATCCTGTATTGCAGTATGTCACTTGTTTTTGCAATGCTGATGTGTTTTAGTTACGGTACTTATTAGCAAATGGTAATTGTAGCTGGTCTGTTCTTGCCGAGACTATTCACAAAAACGTGCATTTTCTTTTATTTCAGGTCGATAGACCTCACAACTGAACATATGCGACGCCTGAAGCAGTTTGAAGATTTCATTAGATAACTCTATTCTGTAGTGAGTCTTTTTCTCCCACATTTTTTTTTAAGTGCCAACACTCATTGTCACTGCCATGTATTCCTGTCATTTGTATATATGAATGTTTTATAATATTTCTGATCTGCATTTGCATAAACAAATAAATAACTTATTCATGACAAAACACTTAGTGTTGTTAATTGTGTCAAGGGTTGAATGCATGTTACCTTTTGTGATGCACATGGCACCAGAGCATTGTGATTGCTGCGCGGGTCGCACCAAACTGCTCCAAAAGGTCCAACCGGGTATGTTTTCACAACCATGCTTAAAAGTTGCACTGAACATGTTTAATATTCCGAAAATGACTAGGTAATCTCTCGATATCGAAATGCCGCAGGATGTGCCTCACATTGAGATGTGTATCCTCATGTGTGCACACCACACAACAGTGGATGTAAACACATGCATATTGGATGTAAACATGTGCACCTTCTCACCCCTGAATTAACTGTTTTCAAAATGAGCAACTAGTTTTTACATTTGGGATGCGCATGATCCTGGTTGTCCAAAAAGAACTGAAAAACTCTTTGCTCACATTTCTCAGTGAAGAGTAATATAATGTGCCAGTTAATTTAACAAAACATTATTTGATAACTTCATAATTTTTACTTCATTTATTCCTTGAATTGTTTAGATAGAACACAATAATGTTTAATATCTTAAATTCAAATTTCAAGAATTAAAAATGACAGTAGGCTATACGGTTTAATATGCTGTAGGCTACCCAAACACACCCTTTATATCTACCATGGTTCTCTCACAATGCTCTAGCTAAAGTTAAGTATTACGCATCGTCTCCGACCCACGACGGTGGTCTAGTGGCTAAGTCACTCGGCTGCTGACCCACTGGTTGTGGGATCGAATCCCGTTGGTGGTGGCTGCATTTTCGATGGAGGAAAAATGCTCGAGGCCAGCATTCTTAGATTTAGGTGTGCACTTCAAGAAACTGGCAACGACAGAACTTCAAGTCTGCACAACGCGCTGGGAACCTGCTACGAACGGAACGCAGGTGGGTTGAAGCTTGTGCTGCCCATTCTAGTTGGGATCTTTTTCAGTTTGCATGTTTCTTTTGCAGTGTTAACCCTTGCACTCTTCTCTGAATTCTTTGTAGCCTCTACTTCAGTGCTAGACCAGAGAGTTTGCATGAACCAGACGTGGCGTTGTGCTCAAGTATTACCCGTGAGACTGCGTTTATTTTTTGACGTGTGTTTTTATTGTCCAAGTTCTGCATTCATTCCAAGAGCACCCACGTACGCCCCGTGCGCTATTTTCATCGTGTTCTCTGTGCTGTTGCCGATGATAATGAAAACATTTTATTATGAAAATTCAAAGAAAACGGGGAGGGTCCCTATTCCAGGACTCCTATGGTAACCTCAGCGACAGCCCAGGCCCTGAGGATGAGGGCTCGGCAGACCTCGGGTGCGCCGTCGCATTGGGTGCCTTCCCATTGCTCTGAGGTATGAGTGGACCGAAGGATTGGAGGGAGGGAAGGGAAGCAAGCGGCGGAGCACTCTACGGTAACGTGAAAAGTTGTGGGGATAGCGCCACAGCCTGGATGGGCATCAGTATAACGAGTCGGGTATATTTTATTAATGATGTGGAGGTTCGGAAAAGTCTGGGTCTGCAGTTGGTGAAGTGCGACAGCCTCCTCGCGTGTGAAGGAGTCTGGTAGGAGTTGGTATTACTGTCGTTGGCGTATGTAATGTTGTGTGACTTCGTGATATGTGAGAAGTGGTGAACCTGACTCTGTGTTGGGCGCCTCACTGTGCGGGGCCGCTCGGAGGGTGAGTTCGTGAGCAGCCGCATGAGCGCGTTGATTACCTGGCAGTGAGACATGACCAGTAGTGCCGACGGAGTCTTTATGGCGGACATACTACCCGCATTGCATCAAGCAAGCATGACTTTCATTCCACGAGTAGAACAGTACAGTCAATCGCAAAAGTTTGGAGACCACAAGAGCGCATGCCTCCGTGCCACCTAGTGGTGCGCAGATTGCCGTCGACAAAAGTGCTAGGCCAATAACAGGCCTTCCTATTATTCACTGGCCTTTCATTTTTCTACTGCCACATAGCGCATTGTTAGTTCTGCGTAGCCCATTGCTAGTTGGTATTTTTTCCACCAAGCGTTGATCTGCAGTGTGACCATCACATTTGTATTTTCGTAGCAAGGTCAACGCTATCAAGGCGTGTCTTAGACAGCGTTTCATTGGCTAAATGTCATTGTCACTTTTGGTAAAGATTGCGACTGATAATCTATGCTCATAGACTGCTTTCAAAGCAGAAGCACGTGGGTACAGACGCCAAAAAGCGTGTTGCGTTAAAAAGTGAAAATATTTGTATGCAGTCAGAAAAAAGACAGGCTGTAGATTAAGGAAGAGATGCTTCTCGGGCGCTGCGGGGCTGTTGACCGCTGCTTACATAGCAGAAATGTTGCGAGGAAGCTTTTGGCCACGCACTCGTGTGGTCCATAAACTTTTGTGATTGACTGCACGTACATTAATTGCGAAGAGCCGCCCTGCTTCTTCAAGCTTTGTTAATCGCAGCCGTCGTTCTCTGAAGGGGTAATACGGGTTACTCGAAAGGTGGAGTGCTCAAAAGGTAAAGGTATGAACACACTGGCGGTGCGACACTTTCCCACGCACCGCGCGCCGCCGCGAGACAACGCTTTTCTCTCTCTTTTGTGAAGCTTCAGGAACTTTCTGCCGCTGACCGAATCGCCTACTGCGCTATTATTGTTGTTGCCGCCAGCTGCCGCGTAAGCAAAAAATTACGGCATATTCACGGGGTGAATGATGATGAATGGGCGAAGCTCCGGAGGGATTCATCGGTAAACTGTGAATCTTCCGTGTAATTCGCCCAGTCGATCATCATGTAAAGACGTGAGAAACGCTGTGTGTGTATATACACAAATCAACTTTTATTTGTTCTTAGACGATGGATGGCTTGCGATGTCCCTTGCCTTGCGCGCTCGCACATCGGGATTCTGTCTGCGAGCGCGCGCTGCTGCCGCCTTGCGCTCTCTCCGCTGTGCAGCCTTATCCATCCGGCGACTCCGAGCGCGCGCCAACTGCGAACGGATTTTATTACAACGCTCCCCCTAGCGTACGTCGCCGCACTAAATCGAACGATTGCCTTCAACCAATGACACGCACCATGTGTGACATCATTTCTATTTTATAAGATCTCGCGTCTTTCATCAACTACAAGTACCGCTTTCTAGTTTATAACATCTTGCATCTTTTCATCATCAGCTACAAGTACCACCATCTAGTAAACACTACAAGAACTAAACAAGAGGTGGCTACATACAGGAGACGGTACCGCCATCTAGTGAACACTGCAAGAACTAAACTAGAGGTGGCTACATACAGGCTACAGGGGACGCACAGCGCACGCCCTAAGGAGCTTCGCCCCTAATAACCAATGAGGGCCTGCTTTACCCCGTCCTTTTCACATTGGCGCCGTCTCTTCACTCATGCCATTCCTCCTCTACATCTATTACGGAGAAAAGATGTGAGCTGGCAGCAATCAGGTGGGAGCGCGTGCCTTGGCAGGTGCACTCTTGTCTCGGTATTGAGGGACTTTATTTGTTCACATGTTATCTGCACAGCCGCACCGCGCAGGCTGGGGCACCTGGCGCATGCAAGCGGAGAGCGAAAAAGCGAATCGCCAACGCTTTTCATATTTGCAGTCATGGCTACCAGTGGCGCTGACTCACTCCCAGGTTTAAATGCATATACGTACCCTATACAGTGAACAAGGGGATGTCCCCCATTGTAACTCAGTTGGTATAGCATCGGATACGTTATTCGAAACTCGCAGGTTCGGTCCTTGCCTGTGGCAAGTTATCTTTTCATCCACTTTCTCCTGATCTTTACATCATAATCCCCTGTACTTTTCCTTGCTTTTTGACAGTTCCAATGTTTCTGCTTAACAAAAGGGAGCCCTAAAATTTTCTTTATTGTTCATTGATGTCCTACTACTTGTAATTTGCTATTTGTACGACTACATTTATTTTTGACAAGTTTTCAACTTTTGATACTCTTGATGCATGAATTGTGATGAACGGTCTTCAAATGTCAAGTTTGCCCAACAATTTCTGAGCCATCTGGTATTACATACCAAGAAAGACAATGACTGTCGTTTTTAGAGTTCATGATTATTCTTAATACATGCATAAATGTTTAATAACTCCTGGCAGTCAGTCACTTTCATTTTTATATATTTCAAGTAATAAATTCAAGATCCATGTGCAATTTGTTTTTGGTTGTGTTCATTTAGAGCGAGCAAACGATACTTTTGACACAGTTGTCCTTAGAAAGTTGCTCTCTTGCAGAGCCATTGAACAAAGTTGTCCCATCGCTGAAATGATTGTCTGCAGTCTTACGCAGCAAATAATGAGTTAGTAAAGACACCGTGATGCAGAAAGCAGTTTTTATTTGGTAGTATTGCAGCCAGCAATAGTGATGTTTTGACTTCTCTGGTGTTCAAGTTTGTATGCCTAGTCTTCTCACATTAATACGTACCAACTCGGCTCGCCATTATTCTATCTTGCTCTTTCTTAGTCACTAGACTTGAGAACAAGCAAAACACAACTTGCGTTCGAATGTGTACATTGTGCCTCAAGAAATAATGAGCTCACTGACTTCTCCCTAGCATTGCCAACTGTCTTTTCCCATACTCTGTGCCACATCAGCAGATCCCCTGGTGGGCATCCTTGCAGCGCTTCCTCGAGTAAGTACTTTCTCACATTTTCACGAGTAGCTTGAACAAAGTTTTGCTTCTAGCAGACTTAGTCATGGTCATCGTTCTCTGACAGGTAGATTGCCACTATCCCTCAAGAGAAAGGTATATAACAGCTGCATCTTGCCGGTACTTAGCTACGGAGCAGAAACCTGGAGGCTTACAGAGAGAGTTCAGTTTAAATTAAGGACGATGCAGCGAGAAATAAAAAGGAAAATGGTAGGTGTAACCTTAAGGGACAAAAAGAAAGCAGAGTGGATTCGGGAACAAACCAGGGTTAAGGATATCATAGTTGAAATCAAGAATAGGAAATGGACAAGGGCCGGGCATGTAGCACGTAGACAAGATAAGCGCTGGTCATTAAGGGCAACTAACTGGATTCCTAGAGAAGACAAGTGGGTTAGGGGGAGACAAAGTTAGTTGGGCAGATGAGATTAAGAAGTTTGCGGGTATAAATTGGCAGCAGCAAGCACAGGACCGAGTTGACTGGCGGAACATGGGAAAGGCCTTTGTCCTGCAGTGGACGTAGTCAGGCTGATGATGATGATGATCATCATCGTTCTCTGAAAATATTTCCATGGGCATGGGCATTTCCATGGGCAAATCTATGAAACTGTATATTATAAATCATCAATTGGAATATGTATGATGCGTATCTTTTTTTGTGTCATACTGTTATGTTTTTTGTTTTTTTTCACAAATGAATAATGCCATTCACACTCGTTGCCTATGTTATATTTTACTGAAGTCAGTATATTTTATTCTGTATAATAATAATCTTATGTATTTTGCGACTGTTTATTGTGCATATTTCTTTGGTATTCCGGGCTGCTTATCCGGATTGATTTGATTTAACCTACATGTTATCTTTTTATCATGTATTATTCATCAGATGGTCTGTATACTGCTTATATGATCTTTAATTTCATATGAATTTCTGTGATGAATTTTGTATTGCCATATGTACCGCTGATGCTGAGTGCCAACAGGAGTGGGAGCCCTTTGTCAGGCCTTTGTAGCCTTTTGCTCCTGCTCCTTGTTTCTGTAATGGAAGCAAAATAAACTTCAAACTTCAAACTTCAAACTTCATGTCTGAGAGTGCTCTTATGCCTAAAACCCATCATAGTTACTTGGCGGCTATGGATTTCGCTGATGTAAGCTACGACTATGGTTATGATTGCCACCAATGGCACAAGCATATATTTTAGGAAGGAAACACCCATATGTTTTCATAATATAGGCAGCACATCAAGAAATTTCCGGAAAAGTTTAGTAAGTAGTTGGGAAATGTATGTGTGCACCTAACTGGGCTGTTTGGTGAATCATAATATTGTGGGAGGAGACAGTATTGGGCAAGTGGCAGTGATAGATTGACAGACAGGGTGCTGAATGTCTGTAATTCTGTCAGCCTTGTCTAGCCCTCCTTGTTCTGGTCTCAGTTAAAGCAGGCATTGATAGATTTAGTCACGGACGTGTTTGGCGTTTATGCGTCTTTCTGGCCGAAAGCTAGGACACAAAGAAACACTGCAGTTTGAAGAGGACGGCAAGAGAACGAACACAGTGAATACAAAATCTGACACGGGGAGCATGGTGAAACGGCGAGAATAGCAAGTGCTGCACGAGACTACAATGTGAAATGGTATCTTCACTCTAGTTGTCAAGGCTGCTTACTCTAGTAACGTGTGTTTCTACTTCGTCCTTACTTTGGCACTTGTATAGTGCTATAGCAGTTATATAGACGCTCTCTGTGGATTTTTGCTGCCACCGTCATGCTCCGGATATTTATACGTATGTATATTTATATATAAAAGGCAGAGAAGAAAAAAAATTCAAAGGCACCCACTGGGGATTCGAACCAGTGACCCTTCGCTCTTCAGCCATGCATTAACCAACTACTAGGCCATGTCACTCATGC
Source organism: Rhipicephalus microplus (assembly GCF_043290135.1). Classification (NCBI taxonomy): domain Eukaryota; kingdom Metazoa; phylum Arthropoda; class Arachnida; order Ixodida; family Ixodidae; genus Rhipicephalus; species Rhipicephalus microplus. The sequence goes on along the minus strand of NC_134709.1, from coordinate 10,725,575 downwards.
TGTCCATCTCACTAATGGCGAGCTAAGTATATACACCATTTACCAATAGCTCATTGTCATAGAGCTTAAAAGAAACATTCTTGAAAAAACATGTACACTGCTTGCACAAGCCATCCTGTTCATCCTGGACAAGCCAGTCTGTATAAAAAAAGCTTTGCTCGGCCTAGTTATGCAATATGTAAAGCTGCATAGAGAGTGTATTTCATTCAGAACTCAACTGTACATTCATTTTGCGTTGCTCACGTTGCAAAATCAGATGCACAGCTTTAGAAACAGCAAGAATGGTTCCGCCAGGAAGACAAGCAGAGCAACCGGAGTCAGCATATCTCCTACGGCCGGATGGGCTGCTTATCTGCTCCTGACTATGCGGGTCCTAAGAAACACCACAACTCTGGGCGTTCTCAGGGCAGCAGCTCCTTGACTGAAGAGGTAAGCAATAGGCGTGCCTTAATAATGAAGCGTTTCAGATATTCAGACGTGTGTTAATGTAAGAATTCGTTTCAATGCAGATTTGATCATTTTCAAAAATTTTGAAGCATTTGAAACAAATTGCTGGATGTATTTTTCTGCATGTAACTCGCCTGAAAATGTAATATGTATTACTGTGGTGTGGGGCCACTGGGTTGTGAGAATGTCTATTTAGGGAAATGTTTATGGTGTCAAGCCATACTTCTAGGTTGTGTATAAATTACTTGCACTCTGGTTGATATTTTTCTTACGTTTATAGACGTATGAAGTGGGCTCTACATAGAAATTGCTAACTTTTGCATATTTTATGGCTTATAATTTGTGCCGTAGTTCAAGTCTTTCCTGCTTATTAATGTGTCCCTACTTTTTTGCTTTCGCGATTTTTATTTAGCATTGATTTTTCCAGCTTAATGGTTCACAGTTATGGCAGGATGATTGGCAGGATTACAGGGTGCTGTGTTGTTATGGTTAGCAAGAAATGAGTAACAGTTGGTGAAAGTTTCAAGGTCATTCAGTCAGTTACAGAATTCCTTCCTTGACAGTGCCTATTTGGAGCTACCAAGTTCAGGAGTTAATTGTTTCTGATATCATTATGCGAGGCTTTATGAGAAATTCGGTAATATGCATAAGGGGTTCTGGGATGATTCTATACCGGCGCTTGTCGTGAATTATTTTAGTTGGTGTACTAAACAGGACAGCATGGTGTCCTCCAGCTTGGCATGCACGGGCTCCACCTCGTCGTGCGACTCCGGTGCTGAGAACGGCTCTGCGGCACCTCCGTGCCTTAACTGTCTACTCCTCTCCAGAAACCACACCCCGCTCGCTCATTGTCAGCCCAATCGTCAGCCTAATCTTCCCAAGCTTTACAAAGACAGGGCCTGCGAGAGTCGGTACTCTAGGATCGGCACTGAAGTGACGCCTCCTATTGTGATTCCCTTGTTGGACTCTTCGCAACCATCCTACAGCGAACTCATGGCGATGCCAGATGTGCGGGCGGCCCTAGCTACAAGCGAGCCATCGCTGTTAGAGGGTACCGAGAATGCTTCAGAAACCATCGAGCCTCTCCCACCGTACAGCAAGTTCGGTTTGGCAAAAAGCAGTGAGGACGTGTCCATGCCGCCACACAGCACGTGCAGAAAATCTCCAGTCAGCAGGAGGCAAGACGATCCGCTGGCACTCTGCTACTCTCAGCTCATGCGTTGGCGACAGCAAGGCCTTGGCGGCTTGCCGGCAAACATGTATCCGAGCGCGGATGTCACCGTCTGGTTCACACTGGAAAAGCCCAGGCTAATGCAGATTCTGAAGAGCAGGCTCATGCCGTTGTTTCGAAAGCCGCAACCCAGCGCATATGTCACAGAGGGATAAACCATGAAGACCCAGCCACCCGTGACTGAGCCACACTCGGGGCCTGCCTAGTCCAAGTTATGTATTCAGCCTCTAAAGCCACTGGCCAGATTGGACGTAGTGGCCTACGTGCTGCTACAGGCTGTAGTCGGTGTACATCACGCCGCCCTCTCAGCTACTGCAACGGTGCCTGCCGGAGAACCCGATCCCTGTGACGACCACATCCTTGATGCAGACTCCTCCTCGGATGACATGGTCATTGTTGGCAACGAAAATAGTAACAACGCTGCCCTCAAGGACTTTTTGTTTTCAAGTGCCTCTGGGCCTGGTGCCGTTAAACTCACGGGAACCTGTCAGTTGCCACGAAACACGTTGGCACAGACACACTATTGACCCTGACATAATGCCAACCCCTCCAGACCTGACATTGGATCCACAGATTACATCCAACGGCTTCATGTGCCTGCCATGTGGGCCTCCGAGTGAAACACAGTGTGACCCCTATGTGACCCGCGTGGCCGCCTTTGAATGAGGGCGTTCCACACCTAAAGACAGCGAGGTGGATGCAGACAACAGTGCACTACGTCTGGAAACGGCACTGTATGTTGTGCTGCCCAATATAGTCGACCCCATCATTTTGAGGACTTTTGCAATCAGCTATCAGCCCGGTGTCGAACCTGACCGTGTGGATTGCTCGGTGTGACTCACGTGAGGGCCTTTAGGAAGGCCTACAGTTTGAAACGCTGATACAGTGTCACTGCTGGCAGCTTGTAGATTTTGCGGGTGCTCTGTTTGAAGGTGTCTTTTGTTATGTGGCCATGACCGTCGGGATGTCTTCGGCGGGCCTGTAACTTGCCGTGTTGAATTAAGACTTGTGTGTCTTTCCCTATCTTGTTTTTATACCTGTCATATATTGTGTGCCCTTTGCGACGGTATAGTAACCCTCTCAAGGGAAAAATGTACGGGGTAGTTTCTTGCAAACTCACCCCTGAAAGACAGCGACGACATTCGTGAGGAACAGCCTCGAACTGTGTGTTAGGCCGCTGTGGTAGCTCAGTGGTTAGAGCATGGAACGCGTTATTCGAAGCCTCGAACTGTGGTGCGGAAACAGACGCAAAGCATTTTTTGTTACTACTGTAGCTATTCAGGGACAAGGACGTTTTGGAGAGGGGAGTGAAAGAAAGAATCTCTTCGAAGGCTCGGTGTCAGCTCATTGTCATAGTTATTCTCCCTTACAAACCAGCCTGGTGAGTTCATCTAGAAAGCGTGCGAGTAAGTGTAAAAAGAGGCTTTTGTTCTCCGATTTTGTTCAGAAGTCTGTACCATTTACCTACCAATCTGCCATGCTGCAGCATTTTGCATTTCTAGAGGCAAACCCGGCCGTTGCCGAAGCAGCTTGCACTGTGGCTGACGAAGTTTGCTTGAAGTGCGCACCATGTTGCACAGGTTTTAACATTTCGGCAAAGAACAAGCGTAACTTGGCAGTCATTCTCGTGGCTTGGGCAGTAAAAGAGCATTTTTTTAGTTATGTGAATAAAAGCACAGCCTGTTTCCCTTTTTTGTTTGCCTTATTTGCAGAGATAGTTTTTCCTTTATTCTAAGCTCTGTGTGTAATGTCAAGCTATTGCGACTTGTTCATGTACAAATCTTTTTTTTTTAATTTCCAAGGATAATGTACAGGCACGAAGCTTCTGAAGCTTCCTTTTTTCTTTGTTTCGGCCTTCCCGCCGAAACGAAGAAAAAGAGCCGCCGTGTTGGCGTGACCCCCCCAAAAAATGGGCGTCATATGGCCCCGCAGCAAAAAGTTGCTGCACCGAACGCGGAGCGAACTGCTCTAACTGTCCGCGCACCAGTTCATTCTCTCGTGCAATCGAGAGGACTTCTGAAACAGTGATGGACGGACGTTTTTGAAGGAGCCGGCGACGGACATTATCGGGTGCGATGCCAATAAGCAGTTGATGTCTGATAGTGTAACCTTCGAGCGCGCCGAACCAGGTCGAACCCGTAGGATGCGGCTAGCAACCGGAGACTAGCTATGAAGTCTACAACGGGCTCACTGGAGAGCTGACGACGCCCTTGGAATCGGAAGCGCGCGTCATAATCGCAGGACGCATCTTTGAAATGGTCGCCGAACAGTGCGATTGCGGCTTAGAATCAAAGTTTCAGGCCGGTGGGGAAACTCTCAGTTCCGCCAACGGGTCAGAGACATTTGCATCGTCTGATGTATTCCAAGCCCCAATCGCACTGTTCGACGACCATTTCAAAGATGTGTCCTGCGATTATAACGCGCGCCTCCGATTCCAAGAGTGTCGTCAGCTCCCCAGTCCCGGCTGCGGCGGCTGCATTTCCAATGGAGGCGGAAATGTTGTAGGCCCGTGTGCTCAGATTCGGGTGCACGTTAAAGAACCCCAGGTGGTCGAAATTTCCGGAGCCGTTCACTACGGCGTCTGTCATAATCATATGGTGGTTTCGGGACGTTAAACCCCACATATCAATCAATCAATCAATCAGGCCGGCGTGGCCGAACGCAGCAGGGCGCTCCGCCACACTGTCCTTCTGGCGTCATCCCCGACAGCATTCATGTATGCTTCAAAAATGAACTTCAAATCAGCCCAAGGGATAGGTGGATCCCTGGGCGTGGAGAAGAAAAGCGGTGGAGGTATGGGAGACCCCATCGCAAACGAGAAATCTTTACACCAACGAAAAAAAAAAGAGAAAAGAAACCGAGCACGAAGTTAGAACGCCAACGTTAAAAAAACAAAAAGAATCTACAGAGTCGAACGCAGGAATCATGCGACAGAGAAGCGATGGCTGGAAACGCTGAAGTAGCGACGCAGCAGAAAGGAATCGTTGCGGCGGACCGGAAAAAAAAAAGACTACAAATGAAACAGTCCGTACTCTTATGACTGGCAGAGCAAGGACATTGCCCTACAAGAGACAGTCATCGGGGAACCGGGGTCCGCGTCCTGCAGCAACGCGACAGGCGTTTGCGTGCGCCACATCGAACGCACATCGGCCATGAAACGCCAAGAGAGGACACTTTTGTAGGCCCCTGCGGCTGATTTGGGTTTTCAGCGCACCAGATGGGTGTTGTGAAACTTTGCAGCCTGAGAGATGGCAGACCGCAGAAAAGACTGTCTCGAAGGCCATTTTGTAGTTACTAGGATTATTATACAGCCTCTGAACGTGCGTGCTCATCTCTGAGGTCATAATTTTATTTCTTTAGCGCGTCGTTTGCATGCATTGATGAGCTTCGTGTAAGCTGCAGCGCTAGAGTGTCAAGCACACGATGCCAACGTGGGTCTATGCACACAATTTAATTAAAACGTGATAATCCTTGGAGGAGGGAACACTTTTATTTTCAAGTGATATTCTTGGTAAGCACATTTTCACTTTGTTAATGTTTGATAAACGCAGGTGCAAGAAGGGTTCATTGCACTGCGATTCACGAAGTTACAGCTGCCATGTCATGATTATAAAGTACACACAAGAAACAAGCATGTAGGCAACAATATAACAAGTACTGCAGCAGAATAAAACTGCAAACAACACCCACAACTACACATACAGTGCACAACGCGACACGGGAGTTGCCTCAGCACTTGACTTCGGTATGAACTGAAAAAAGAAAAGAAAAATGTTGGCTACGTTTTTCTTCCCACCTTGGCACTAATTTTTTCCTGCACACTTTACATTGCTCTTTCGCGAAAAACAGCCACAAGCAGTTGCTGCAGCAAAAATAAAGCGATTTTAGGTGTCATGCAAGCCGTTAACGAGGCAAGAGTGTTTACTTAGAGTTACGTCCTAGCTTTAGCTAGCAAACATTTTTCTAGATTCACCACTTCTCTCTTATTGCACTCTTTAGCGCTTCAAGCAATTCGTGAATGGCATAGACAACGATACTGAGCATAGTAGCACTTTTCACGAAATCTCACTCATGCAGTGATTCTAATACGTATACAAACATTTTTATAGATTCACCACTTCTTTCTTCTTGCGCTCTTTAGCGCTTCAAGCAACTCGCGAACGGCATAGACAACGATACTGAGCATAGTAGCACTTTTCACGAAATCTCACTCATGCAGTGAATTCTAATACGTATAGCTGCTCAACAAAAACCTAACAACGCAAGCGGTGACTCAACTTCTTGAGCCAAGAAAAACTTTTCTCGAAAACGTGCTGCGAAGCGTTCCTGCCAGTTTTCTTTCGTGGGAAACATTCCACGAAAACAGTACGCGAAGTGACGAGCACAAAAAAAGATCTTTACGCCGAACAGCAGAATGCCAGAAATGTTAGGTGAAGGCTTCAATGACAAATGCAATACGCAATAGTATTGCAATAGTATAGCAAAAGTATTGATGGCGTTTGTACTTACCAGCAGCCAAGCTGAGATGCAGCCGAAACAAGCGAAGCCCACGACGCACGCCAGGCATGTTATCGCACATCTTTTATGACCTATTCCTGCTGCTGCCCGTGCTTCTTCGTTGCCGCAAGTGCTCGTGGACACGGAGCGTGACAACGTTTCCGTCTTGTCGACGTCATGTGCACATTTTTCGCATCCGATTCATGCCTGATCCCAGCCTGACGTTGTCACACCGTACAATCGCAGATGATAAAGACGGATCCAGGCCACTATAACATACGCAAAAACACATGGACATATAGTGCACTAGAAAATGTACTGTAGTTAATAACTAGTACACGTGTTTCCTTGAATCATTGAGCGATGTGTTGCATCTTACGGCTGGGGTGAAACTGCGTAACTCATCCGCTTTTTGGCCCCAGTGACCACTCTTGTCACTTTTTGATATGCATCGGCGTCGTACAAGAAGCGCGTGCATGGACGAGGGTATAAAAAGCAAAGCGCGTCGCTTGTTCGCCCAGTACTCTCTCTGGCCTTCGCTTGGGCCTGTCATGCTATGTAAAAGTGCATCTGCTCCCCTAGTTTGTCAAGCTCTGTAAATATTTAAATAAATCGTCTTTCCTGAGTATGAGCAAGAAGCCTCGAAAGACTTCCTCCTTCCCCGGCGCCTTGGTGACTGCGTGTAGCCCGCTCCTCGATCACATCAACTGGTTGGCAGCGGCGAGATCCGGTTGTGTTCTTTCATGGTGCTGTTGCTGGTGAGTGCTCACTTTCCCTAAAGATTCTACCAGGTGTTTTGGTTAGATGGTGATGTCTTTCCAAAGGGGTAGATTGGTTGCTGCTTTGTGAAGGCAGTGTTTATTGAGGTACCTTCACAGCAGCTTGAACAATGGAAGTCTGCATCGGGTGACCATGGAACAAATTAAAAAAACCGGATTTGGTGCTTTTGTGTGAGGAGCTGGGTGTTGACATGGCGAGGATACACATGAAGCGGTATTTATTACAGGTGATTGATAATTTCGGTGTTGATGGGGAGAGGCTTTGCAATGGTTGGGAGCGCGTATACGCCAGGCGTAAGGAAGCCGAAGAACTAGAGCGGCTTGCGCTTCAGAGAGAGACCGCCAGGCTGAAAAAGGAAGCTGCAGCTTATGCAAGGGAAATGGAGCGATTGAGGCTTGAGCTTCGCAGTCTCCTCGTGAAACATGCCGGTGGTCAGGCCACAGTAAACGAAACGATTCAAAAGAGACCAGTCGCGATAAACTTGGAAGGCACGGCTGAACTAGCTGGTGAGTGCAGCTTTTTCGCCAGTCGGAGTTGACAGGTGTCCCAAGCATGACAGAATGCCAAGATGACTTGCTCGTAAAGGAAGGTTTTTCTCGGCTTGGGGCAGCTGCGGTATCTTCAACTGCGCAGGAAGAGTGCAGACGCACTCGTCAAACCAGATAGTATACAGCCGGAGGTGCTATTGCCAGGAGATAGCGATGTGGATAGGCAGGATTGCCTTGATGAAACATTGCATTCTATCAATGCAGCGATAAAGGTGCAGAAACTGACATAGGAGGCGATTCATTTCAGGAGCCCAGTTTCTTCAGTGCAAACGACGCTGCTGGATTTTCAGTGGTGCCTTTAGTTGCAGAGTGCACTACTTCTTAGATGTTAGATCTTGAAGCGGAGAAGGGCGTTCACATGCAGCTGGGGGACGTTCAGACGCTCTCGTGTGCTTGCGACCGGGGCGTAATTGTTCAGTTTTGTTCACCTGGTTTTCTGCCTCGCGGATAAAGCTTCCATAAAACTGCCCAGTGTTCTTGCTCGAAGACGAATGTTTTGGTTTCAACCCCATTTTTGCTGCACCAGAGTGGGCAATTCTTGGAAGCGTCCGGGTGGTGTAACGCGGCTTTTTTGACACTCGTCTAAATGAACATGCTTCAAAAAGGCTTTCTGTGCAGGGTTGGTTGAGTGAGTGAAGTTGTTAGTTTGGGACGCTATCACGTAAGCATCTTGTTAACTGGTCACCACCATAGTGTAGGCTTCTATTGCGCAAAAATGTTAAAAAAAAAAGGAAGCCTTGTGGTAGCTTACGCCTGGTGGATCTCTGGAGGGCTGAGTGCTCTCCATGTTGGTGTCCTGTTTGTGTGCGCCCTCCCCGGCTAAAACCAGGCAGAGAAGAAGCCCAGCTAGGGCTACTGGCCCAGAAAGAACTATTTTCTGCGGACGGTGAACGTCTTGAGCGCTGCGTTCCAACTTTGACCAGGGAACAACCAGGCAGTGGTGACCGGGTCTTGGCAGCTGTGGAGGGGCCTGCTGGTACCGAGCTGGCGTTGGTGTACTGTGAATTGTGGTGACGCCAAAGTGCGCTTGTTGTGTGACCTGCTGTGTGGTGTGTGTGTGTGTTGCGGTCAACAACCGTTGAGACGCGTACGGACAATCGCAACGACAACGTACAAGGGCCACTTCAGAGCGCAGTGGTACTGCTGCCCTTACGTGACCTCTTCAGGCAGCGGACGAGTGGCAGAGCAAGGACATAGCCCTGCAAGAGACAGTCACCGGGGAGCCCTGCTAACGCGGTCCGCGTCCTGCAGAAACGCTAGAGGCGTCCGTGTGCGCCACATGGAACGCACATCGGCGTCGGACAAGAAGCGCGTGCACGGAGGAGGGTATAGAAAACGCGTCACTTGTTTGCTCAGTTCTCTTTCTCTGGCCTTTGCTAGGTCCTGTCATTCCATGTGAAGGCGCGTCTTCTCGCCTAGTTTGTCAAGCTCTGTAAATGTGTAAATAAATTGTCTGTCCTTTGTATGAGCAAGAAGCCTCGCAAGAGTTCCTCCGTCCCCTGCGCCTATGTGTCCGCCTGGGCCCAACTTTTTGGTCACATCAGTAAGTACTTCACCTTGTCGCCATTGTTGTGTCATGTCTTAGCGGCCCCGGCACTGACGAAGAAGAATAAGGAACGTTAAACAGAAGCCCCCCGACGCTGCCGGTAGGCACGCCGGAGTGCCACCACACGACAGAACGTCGAGTGCCGAGGAAACGTCTGTCTCGCACAACAGCTGGTGACCGTTTGATTTACGTACACATGTACGTAAACGTACACATATACGTTTTACCAGGGCACACGTTTTCACAATTGACTGCTTTAAACCCTTTTAGGGGCGAAGCTCCTTATGGCGTGGCTGGTGTGTCCCCGTTGTAGGTAACCGACCCTCGTTAATTCTTGGGCTGGCCATTGAGGGCGGTACTTGTACTATACGCAGAAAAATGCAAATGGTACGACACTACAGGGGGTTACTTGAAAAGAAGGATTGATGTCATACGTACAGAAGGAGAGAGAGACGATCGCGTGTTCTCTGGCGGCGCCGTACGCCAGGGGGCACTTTGTATTTAGTGGACACTGCAAGGTGCCCACCCGATACAAAGGGGGCGACCACAAACGTCATCATCAAAGCACCGCTTTGGCGTGCGCGCATATTCAGAGGCAGGGCGACAGAGACTGGACAAGGCTGCTGAGCGGCGTGCACGCAGGGCGGACGTAGCTCGCGCTCAAAGAAGGGACCCCGACGTGCAAGCGTGCGAGGCAGAAGCGCGCCGCGAAGACTTTGCAGTGCGACAACACTGCACGTGGGAGGCAGAAGCGGCGTGTGGCGTGTGGACCCAGCTTCGCCCCACTCTCCATCATTAACCCCCGTGGATATGCTGTCATTTTTCGTACAAGCCATCGTTAGTAGATCAAACAGCTTGTGATGAAGAACGTGGAAGTATCTACACTCTAGCACTTCCCTAAGGAATGACTGCGTGCTAATTAAAAAAATGGCAGCATATCCACGGAATGAATGATGGAGGGTGGGGCAAAACATTTGTTCTTGCTTCCGTCCGTGCGTCCACCCTCCCGTCCTTGCGTCCGTCCATGCATCCGCCCCTGCGTACGTCCATGCCTCCATCCGTCCGTGCAGCCATCCGTGCGTCCGCCCATGCATCTGTCTGTGTCCGTTTGTCCATCTATTCAACACTCCGAGTACCACCATCTCGCATCTTTTCATCATATATTCCTCATATAGAAGCGCCGCCATCCAGCGGACATTCCAAGGACTTAAGGAGAGGTGGCACACGCACTTTCTCACGGCTTGCGCTTTGTGTCTCCTTCCCACTTTTAACCACCTCGAGTTCATAGTATATATTAGCTCACTGTATTCATGGCACTGCGGCTCAACACTCGCTAAATCTTTCTAAAACCAATGAGGTTACGCCCAGCGAGCATAATGTAGCAACCCTTTCTTGTCAGATATTGCTCAATGTACATGCCAATGGCTGCTAATGGGGAATGAGAGATAGGAGAATTCGGCTTTTAGTTAACGCGCATGCTGCGAACTTTTTATTATTCAACAACGCACAGGAGACATCTCCCACCGGCACCACCTTGCTGGTCAAAACGTAGGACTAGTTACACACTACGACTACTACGAGGGACGAACGAGTGCCGCTTTAAGGAGCTTCGCCCCTTAAAGAATGCTATTAGTTCTGTCATCTATGTCTCGCTCCGTTGCTCTTGAAAAGGGATCTTTCGATGCAAGCTGTTCTATCGAAGCGGTTGTCACCAGCTCAGCTGTATTTTGCACATGAAACAGTCAAGGATTACTTTTAGGGGCGAAGCTCCTTAGGGTGGGGCTCTGTCCTGCCTCCGATGGTGTATGTAGCCACCGGTGGCACATACCCGAAAGAGCGGTTCTTAGAATGTCCGCTGAATGGCGGCACTTGTATATGATGAATACATGATGAAAAGATGTGACATGGCTGTACTCGGAGTCTTCACTAGATAGTCAGAAGAACGGATGGACATACAGATGGACGCACTAATGGACGCACAGACAGACAAAGGTACGGATGGGCAGACAGAGGGACGGACGGACGTATGAAGGGATGCGCAGACGGGCGGAAGCAAAAACGAATGGGTGGACGAAAGCACAAACGGACTGACGAACGCTTTGCCCCACCAATCATTCACTCCGTGAATATGCTGTGATTTTTTTTTTGTTCTCTCCAATACAAAGTTTATGATCCTATCTTCCAGCCTTTGCCACCTTCTCTGTGAATATTCAGTTTAGCTTCGTCAAGTGAGCGTCTTGCGGCAGTGAAGGATCGAGTAGCGTAATCTTGGTATGTAGAAATAATTGACGAAGTTTTACGACCCTGGACGACGAAGTGATTATGAGATATGAGCGAATTGGGCTAATTGGTTTCTCGTGACTTGAAAAAAAAAAAAAAAAAAACATGTGCTACAGTTGCGCTACAGTTGAATTGAAAAAAAAAATTCTTGCCAAGTAAAAGAATAAGACCACACTCGAAATTTGGGAAGTCTTTCACATATCAGACCAAGAAAGCGCATGCGTCAGTTCCAGCACTAACCCCGACGGAAATTGAATTCATCCAACGCCACAAATAGCAATTAAATCAACATACTCGGATAAGTATTTAGAATCAGCACCACACATCGTAATCGTAATCATCCCACGTGCAGCATCTGAAGACAGTTGAGCAATCTAACATTGCTGTGCTCCACTCTATTCGTAAAGCTACTTTACTTTTTCTTGGAAGCCTTCTTTCAAGTTCTTTCAATAAACTTGAATTGATAGTTTGCGCTTGTCGCAAACACTTCATTTCTTGTCTCCTCCCTAACTTCGTTCTTCGCAGCAACTGTAGCGCAACTTTTTCAGTCATGAGATATGCTGCAGAGGAGGGCTCCGGAAATCACGGCTGGCTGGGGATTTTTATCTTTTACCCTATTTAAGCAAGCAGGTCTCTAAAGCATTTCGCCTCTGGGGCAAAGCAACAGCTGAAACAGGAAGAATAATGAGCTTGCAACGTCGTTAGTTTTTTAAAACGTATGACCAAGCAAACTAACAAAAAAAAACGAAAACAGCCCAATGAAACATCCATTTTACGTGATTTGCAGGACGGAGAATAGAACATCAAATTACTATACGACCGCCTAACAATGGCAGTAAACACGAAAGTTCTTCATTGTGCTGTATAAGCATCACCATATTTTTGTTATCACTGGATCACTTTTTAACCCGCTATGGTGTCCCCGCTACAGTGGTCTAGTGCTTATGGCACTTGACTGCTGACCGGTCGCGGTATCTAATCCTGGCCGCATTTTCAATGGAAGTGTAAATGCTTGAGGCTGGTGTACTCAGACTTGGGTGCATTTTAAAAGAATCTGGGTGGTCTAAAATTCCGGATTCCACCACTACAGCGTCCCTCAACAATGTTATCGTAGTTTTGGTCCGTCAAACTCGAGTCATTATTGTTGTTGTTGGCCCGTATTGGACGGGGTCAGTAACCTGCGCCATGCCACATCGAGGCTCTGTCCCTTTTGCAAGCATCACTTGTGCCGAAACCAGGGTCGACAACATGCTGCTCTACAGTGACATCGTACATGCCGTTTACGTTTAGGTCACGTGGCCGTGAACCTTAGGAGCAAAAAGACTCTCCGCCTTCACGAGATATCTAGAGCACCGTAAAAAAACTGGACAGAAAAGAAACCATACACGAAATGCTCCCCGCACACTCTAATTTACTGAGGGAAACAGATTATAAAGAAGACATGGCAAAGAAATTATAAACATAGCGAACATATTTCCCGTACATAATCGCTGACACTCCTGCACGATAGGAGAGCATGAGTTCTTTTTTTTTTTTAGCCGCAGCAACATATTGTTACACTCCGACATTGTGAACCCAGCCTTGCCCGGGCTTATCGCATGTTTCCATTATCTCTGACTTCAACTTGGAGCAGCTTGGCCGTACCACTCTGCGCTTCGTATTTCGTGTTTCCTCTTCTGTCCACGTTAATTTTTTTTCTCCACTTAATATATCTCGATATGAACAACCAACTTGCTCAAAGCATCATTGTTCGCCACCGTTTGCATGCTTACACGCCACCTCACTCGAACCTCTAAGAGACCCATGCTACAGTTGCTTCTAAAAAAAAAAAACTATACTTGGGAAACTACACCAAATCAAAGCAAGCCAAAGTTTAATAGTACGTACCTGAAAGTCCGCCCATGTTGAACTTTGCTCGAATAGCTGAGGAACCTGCGATTGGCCTGGCTGGTCAGAAGGGGCTGTAGGCAACGATGGCCTCGTTGATGTCATCCTGTTAGTTTAATAATTATTATTGGGGTTTAACGTCCCGAAACTACTATATGATGAAATACTGTTGTGGGGGCTATCGGAAACTTTGACCACCTGGGGTTCTTTAACGTGCAGCTTAAGGTACACAGATCTTAAGCAATTTCACCTCACGCAATGATGCGACCATGAAAGCTGTAATTGATCCTCCGATCCAAATGTTAAGCTTTAGCAGGGACCTAGAAATCGTATTTGCTATATATAAATTATCATTACATTAGAAGAAAGAAAATGAGCTTTGAAGAGAAACTAGTTTCCACGACTCTTTGACAAAGGTTAAACACCAATGCAAGGTGTGTAGCTTAACTTTTTTTTTCCTTGTGCTTATAGTCGGATGGAACAGTGACCTTGAGACTGGTGCGCGCACACACACACACACAACAATAATGCTGGCAAACAAATCCCAGAGAAATCCACCATTCGAATATTAGGCATGTGGGTACAGTCGAACCGCCATGTGAATCACACACTTTCTCTTCTCCGCACCACTACACTGCAAGTGGCCCGAATGATATCTCGGGTAGCCACTCGTCGCCATGGCATGCGCGAGGAGGACACCCTGAAACTCATACGTAGCCTCGTGGTCAGTAGGGTGACATACTGTTTGCCCTACCAATGCCTCACCAAAAGCGAACAGGGCCAAGTAGACGCAATGCTCCGCAAGGCCTACAAAGCGCCACTCAAGCTACCACTGGGTACTCCTTCTAGCAAGCTCCTCGCATTGGGCCTACACAACACCTTTGAAGAACTTTGTGAAGCGCAACTCGGCACACAACTGCAACGGCTCAAGCAAACACCTACAGGCCGTGACCTGCTCCTACGCCTTGGCTACATCAGCCAGTTTCACGACGCAGCTCGTCGCAAGCCCATTCCGGACCTACTTCGATCCACTTATAAGGTCGCTCCCATCCCCCGAATATGGATCCCCGACCTCATGAGGGCCGGAGGGAAGCCAGAGTGGAAGCCCTCGAGCGAACTTATGCACACAAGAACACTACGTACTATGTTGACGCCGCCGACTGCAAACAATAAGGCTGTAGCGACAGTCGTGGACCACACACTCACAGAACGTACCAGCGCTTCCGTGCGGTGCCACATCACCGATGCTGAAGAAACTGCCATCGCGCTCGCTCTCGCCCTCGGCTACAGACAACGAAGGTCGCTGACAGTTCTCACGGACTCTCAAGCAGCTTGCCGCAACTACCTACAGGGGCGCATCAGCCAACCCGCTCTCAACGTCATCCTGAGCGTTACAGACACTGGCGAGCATTCCATTACACATACACTCAGAATTTGGCATCGGATTATATGGACTCCGGGCCACATGGGACTGGAGGGGAATCAGGCAGCGGATAGGGTAGCTCGAGGGTATGCGAGCCGAGCACCTTCCAACTCCGCCCCTGAGGAATTCGTTCCGGTCCCTTGCGACTATTCGGCCATCCTAAACCACTACAGAGGACTTAGGAAAGCTTATTCGCTACCACACCGAACACTAAATAAAGAGGAATCGGTCAGCTGGAGGCAAATTCAAACCGGCACGTTTCCAAATTTGCACATCCTGAGTAAAATGCATCCCTTGGCATACTCTCTTCTCTGCCCATGGTGTTCAGCTAAAGCCACTCTGTACCACGTCACGTGGGAGTGTCAGGCCATTACAGCCTCACAACCAGTACAAAATCCAACAGCGGAGCGATGAGAGGAGCTGCTGGCCAGCGAGAACCTGGAAGATCAGTCGAGTCTGATCAACTGGGCTCGCAGAGCGGCTGCTGTAAGCGGAGCCCTGGACTAAGGGCCCCCCCCCCACCGCAAGCCAAGCATCTCCGACTACTCGGAGCTTCTCCGCAGAAAATTTCATGTAAATAAATAAATAAATACATTTTCACCACCACCACCAACCCATTACAAAAGGTTGTTTTTGATCACCTGTTAACTGTGGCGCATACCCACTTCCGGCATAATTTCTCATCGTCGTCAGCCACTGCATGAACTATTGGCACGAAATTCCTTGCAAGTGTTCAGCGGATACCACGCTTCTCAGAAGAATGACAAATGATAACATAGTGAATGCCGGCTCACTACCCAGAAATTGTCATCATTAATGCCGTAGTGGGTACGCAGCAAGTGTGCTTGCAGCAGTTGCCCAACGAGTGTTTCAAAAAGGCTCTGCAAGCCGCTCTTCTAGCTTTCGCTCTGCCTGTGCTGCGCCTTCTGCGCAGCCCTGGCGTTTTTCTTTCTCCATACCGCCTAGCATTTTTGCCTTATGCATGATAATCTACTTTTGCATTTTCTTGCTTTGTCTTCAGTAATCTTTTGCACTTAGCTGCCATAAATGCTGAAGTATACAACATTGCATTCACGCTTTGAGCTGCTTAGATATTTGTGGTTAACATATATCTTTCAGTTTCTTTCCAACATGAAGTAAAATAATTGCATTGAACAAGTGACTGAATCTTTTCATCGGTCCCTTTTCTCGTTTGTGGTTTGTTTCCTTTTCTGAAGTAGCAGGGTAGCTATGCGATAGGCCGTTCAAGTTTTTAAAAATGAAGGCACGTTGGAAGCATGCATTTAAATTTTAATTATCGGCGTTTTAATACTGTATGGTTCGTTCATGCTTGTAAGTAGTCACGTTCAAGTTGCTGCACAGTGGTCTTTCTTTAAAGCACCCACAGCTTCATCGAAACTGGCTGAGATCATTACATTGGTTTACAAAATGTCTGTAATCTAAAGTGTTTTGCTTGCAATGCTTTTCCCGTGCCTCTTTGCCATAGGCAACCAGTTGCAACTCTTATTGGGCTCGACTGCATCTTAGTACTCGAATACATCATTGAGCTGTGAGTTAGTTTGTTAATTAACTGATATAGTTGGCATAATTACCTTCAAAAGACAATGCCACAACTCGTCCCTTTTTCCGACTTTTTTTTTTTTTTTTGATAAACCCGCCTCGCCGCGGTGGTCTAGTGGCTAAGGTACTCGGCTGCTGACCCGCAGGTCGCGAGTTCAAATCCCGGCTGCGGCGGCTGCATTTCCGATGGAGGCGGAAATGTTGTAGGCCCGTGTGCTCAGATTTGGGTGCACGTTAAAGAACCCCAGGTGGTCGAAATTTCCGGAGCCCTCCACTACGGCATCCCTCATAATCATATAGTGGTTTTGGGACGTTAAACCCCACATATCAATCAATCTTTTGATAAACACATTTGGCATTACCGTACCGTTGTTTCCATCTTGCTTTGGCAGTAAATTTTAAAGATGACTATACTACTGCCATATTAGCGGTAGTTGTATGCTTGTAACTAGTATTTTGACTTCGTACGGTTCTGATTCATCTTTTTTATACCTGCTTGAATCGTTAACACGTATTTAGTAGGCCAGCCTATAACCTTGATAGTGACATTCCATTTCTGCAGATGTTCACAACATTTTGTCCCCCCCCCCCACAAAAAAAAGGCTGCAAAATGTTCTATGCACATGCTTTTATGTCCATACTCAAGGGCTTTAGTGCACACTTTGATTGATACATGATGGCATTCGTTTATCGCCGCATGGTACAATTTTACGATGTTAGATGCTTCGATGGTTTTCGTGACTTGGCTGGTGCAGAGTTTAACTCGCCATCTGCCGACTCAGTCTTATCCGGTACTTAGCATGGCTTCACCTTTAGACAGGTTCATGTTGACAAAGAAAGGTATGCACAAATAAAGTGAGCAGCAGTTTTATTCTGCAAGCATCGTAGACGGTGACGCAATCTATAGCACGGGGGTGAACGCACTGCGATGAGGCTGTTCGCTTTCGCGAGGAAGCACTCCGTTACCTATAGTGCCCAAGCTCATGCCTGTTTAAAGTTCTGCATACTTTGGTGTATTTTCTCTTTTCACACAAAAAGAGGGGGGGAGGGCGCATGGGCATGAAACGAGGGCTTGAATTTGAAGTTAATCCAAAAGGAGCCTAAAACTTCAGATTTTGTGTGTTATTGATTCAAGCGACAGCTTGCGAATTTACCTTTTGAATAATTAGCACTTAAAGCATCATGCTTGTGCAGACGCGTATACTGTGCAGTGGAACGAAAGTGGAACTCGCTCAGTTTCAAGAAATGCATCTAGCGCTTCGGACTGGCTCAGACTCGCGAAAACTCTCGACAGCCGGACTCGCTTGGTCTCGCTCACCAAAGTATTACATGCCCGGACTCACGGCTCGATCTAAGTGAGTCCGAGTGAGTTGACTCATTAGTGAGTTCACAGACCTGTGCTATCAGAGTTACTATTTCCAAAGACATTTATACCAAGACGTCGAGTTGGTAGTGCTGACTCACTCTAGCTGGTCGCGAATTTCATTGCCCATACTTTTACTGCGTTCATTTCCGTTGTACTCAACAGTTATGCGTTAAGAAAAGCATCCACAATTTAAATGGGTAAGGACTCATTCTTTATGGTGAGCCTGTAATCACCAACAAAAGAAGGCTATGCAATATTAACCGCATTTGGCTTCTTCGGTCACTGTGTTTGCACACCCACCCTTTCACGATTATCCTGTTAATACATAAATCTACTGCGTCTGTCCACTCGTGCAGTAGCTAAGTATGTTTTTGCGCCCTAAAAAATTTAAGCTCGCTCTATGGCGCGCTTTGTAGTAATATCGTGTTTCCCTTTTTTTTTTACAGTTTCAGTAACCACTTTGATGTTGTTGCAGCTCTAAAAACTTTTGTCGCTGCTGCAGATGGGACAACTAACTTCGAGCCCATGTTCAAGAAGATTCATCACTAGCAACTTGTCGGGGACCACCACAAGGATCACCATTGCTTCGGGCTTCAACAGCAGCATCAAACAAAATAGCAGCTGAACTCACAAATGAGACTTCGCAGGAGTCGAGGGTCTTCGTCCATGATGGTGTAGTGAACACTATAGCCAGGAATGCTGTTGCACTCCCGGCCACGATGTCGGGATAATTAATTTCCTAGTGCGAATTGTGGTTATATTGATTGCAACGTGGCACCCGAAGTCAGCATGCTAAAATTTCGGAGTTTGCATCGACTTCAACTGACACATCATGGGCGTGCCTCGATCAATAATTTATCTATGGCTTCTACGTTTATTTCACTCTTACTTACTTGTGTGCTCGTCTGAAATATTTCTTTTCGTTTACGTCAATTTGTTAATGTTAAATCTTATTACAAGATCTAGTGGTCAAGTTAAATCTTTTAGAGCATGTTAAAGGTTGGAATTTTCCAAGCCCTTCACTAAGGCGCCTTTCAGGTTCGCTACGTTTGTAAATTCCCAAAGAATTACCAAATTAATCCTAGTTGTTCCCCTCTTTTTCTTACCATTGGAAACAGCATTCCTTGCTAACGTGGGAAAGGCACAAGACTTTCGTCGAGCATTCCTCGCTCTTAGTTTCGTGTCTTCCATTGACCCTTGTGATGATGGAAAATAACTATGATCAATGTTGCAGTTTCTTACGGGAGGTTTCATTATAGTTCTAGTGCCAACGCAGTCTCAACTCTTACTTGTTTTTCTCACGTAGGCGCACGTGGTCTCGGCCTTCGTCAGATTCTCTAACCTTATCCAGATCTCTGCAGCGCTGTTTCACTCCATTTTACACTTTGAGATTTTTGGGCTACTTGGTTTTTTGCTCTAAATGACGCTGTAAGACTGGAAATACGGAATATACGTGTCCTGTCCTCTTTAACGTTGTCCTTCCAGCACTAAGGCGTCATTCATATTGTGCCGTCAGTGTGCGCTTAGGTATTTTAATGAGCACTCCATCTGTTTCAGGTCGCATGATTCGGTGTTCATCGTTTCGTTCCCTCGAGTGAATGAGGCGTATCAACACCGAGCCTTGCACAAGGGTCATGCACAATGGCGAAGGACACCTACACCATTGTACATGACTCATGGCCCAATGCCGCTCTACACCGGCTCACGTAAGTTGCAAATCGATCTCTTGCCACGCGAACTATCGGAAGTAATGAGCTATTCCTGTGTCGTTCCAGCTTGTCAACTTTCACTCCTGGCAAAAGTTGATTCGGCATCCTTCCGGGTTCGTGTGTGTTGCCTCCCGCATGGTACCTCTCGTAAGTACAAGTCATACACCTGGTGCAATGCATGTACAGACTCGGTCACCCTTATATCGCACTCGAATGATCGCCTTTCTTATTGCTGGCCCCCTTACTGCAAGTGTATAATGAAACATTGAACGTGTTCTTTACTAGCTTATTGGAAAGAGTCTGAGTTGTCAACCACCAGTAGCGTTATGCAAATCTAAACACTTGTTTTTATGCAAGAATATGAAATCTAAACATGCTCTGCATGAAAGTGTTCTCTTTAACAGTGGCCACGTCTGTACGATACTCACGGATTCGCATGAGAACAATTTTCAATACGACTAGTGTGAACAATTGCTTGAAATAACCACGTCAGGCCGTGACAAATCTGTTCTCTGAAAATCGTGTTGGGTCTGATGTACGCATTTGTCAAAATTGCTTTGTTACGTGCACTCACGACTGTGAAACGGGACAACTTAAAGCTAAGTGAAACGCGCATTTTTGTTGCCAATCTGAAAGTGTTGTACGTAATGTATCTTCACGGCTGGTACCCATCACAGTAACTGAGAGCTAAGGTGTTGCATTGAGCTACTAATTTTGAGGACATGGGTTTGACTCCTGGCCAATGGGGCCACATTGTCATGCAGGTAAACAGCAGTTCCGCCAATATACATGTCTCGCAATTGTCAACAGGGCATACCTCAAGTATAATGACTTATATGAATAATGCGCTCGCTAAATGTGAGCAAATATGGCTGTTCAAGCTAACTTCAGTGAATGTGCAAGTGTTGTTTGTGTGAAAATTACTGACAATTGTAAACTTTGTAAGCGAAAGTGCCCCTTAACAGATTTTTTCTCTCCAACTCTTAAATACTGAACGTAGATTTAAGGGCATTAATGGGGCTCCAGGTGGTCGAAAGTATCTCATCCGCGATTCTCTGCCCCATACAGAGTACTTTGTAATTATTTCTAGACTATCTGATGGGAGACTCCTGAATTTTATGGAAGTAAGTAATGATGCGTGTGTCATTGCAGCTCTACGAACTATGCTTTATCAGGTCCCAAAAACGCTAAGCCGGGACCATGGACAAGGATCGGGCTGCTTTCCTGACAGTTCTGAGGAATAATTGCCTCGTTCTGACGAAAAGTTACATCGAACTGGTGAAAGAAACTGAGTTTGGCGAGAGTGGTGTGCATTTTGCTATTACCACATGCCAGTTTTCTCGCACCATGTAATATTTTGCTTAATTGTGCAGGGAACAAGTTGGTTAACTTTGGCACAACTACCACTGGGGATGTTCTTCGAGACGAAACCGAAAGGGGACTGGCTGAAAAGACTGTGCTTATTTATTGCTTTGGACTTCTGAAACATGAAGTTATACGCATATTTAGTGGCATGTCATGACCATAGGGAAAAGGACGAGCAGCACAACACGCACAAACACTATAGTTTCTCTCTACAGAGGATGCAAACAGGACGTTCCAGGAAGGCACACGCATGGCTGTAAAGGCCAACGTAGGTCGATATTACTTTGCCGCTGCTTGTTGTTCGGTGGATATTACTTTTACGGCGCCTTCCTTCCCGAAGCTCCACCTGTACTAAATGCCGCTGTGTCCACCGTCTCCACACGAGTCGTGTGGCAAAGGGTACATTCAATGAACACTATAGACAGTTTTTAGCTGCTGAGTCTTTTTGCGTTTTCTTAGGGAGATTGTTCCACTTCATATGCCGTTGTGCTCCCATCTACTGTATTGTGCCGGTTACTTCTGGTACAGAACGCGGTTTTTGCGGATGCAAGCGCAGTTATCTTTAGTGCTTACTTCTATAGAGTTGTATCAGCAGCGCCAGGGAGAAGTGTTCATGCCGCAATGGATGTACACACGAGTTTTTGATATTCTTTAACTCTCGGGTATACCGTTAACACTCTCTCTTACTATATCGCAGTTCTTGTCCCTCGACTGTTTGCGTTACATTTCTACGGTCACGCTTGGCCTCCCGTTCTGGTCTTCAAGCCTGGGCTTCAATTATGCTGACATTAGAGAATATTGTGCATGGATCATTCATGGGCTTTGCGGTTAGAATTGGTGCGTGTTGTGCATAGACCATTTTCCGCTCTTTCACGAGTCCTTCTCATCTGCCTTACAGTTCCTGGTGGCGACACTCGTGAACTCGAGGTGACTGCCATGTGTGTGTCCATGTGTGGATCCATGTGTGGGTGCAGCCACGAAGCTGGTGTTCAAGTGCTGTCGAGGAAGTTCGTGTGTCATCGGGAGATGCGCGTTCAACTTCATTGGCTGCTTAGAAACCTCTTGTGAGTTTGTGCTATGAACCTGTTCTAGCAGAAGTGTTATCGTCAGCAGCACGAGTTGGAAAACACGGGTGAGTGGAAATCCTCAAACCCGATGCACTGAGATTGGGGGAGGCTGCTGTCGGAAACTCACTGAAGATGCTGCGGTTCCGTCAAATGTCGGCACGCCCACTTCGTTATTGCAGAGATAAGATACCATATCGTCGGCCACTCGCTAGCATAAACAAAATATGGCAGTGTGCTATCTTTAGCTCTGCACAAAATGTCGCGTTTGAATTCTCTTGCATGCGTGCGTGGGCGTGCATGCATACACAAGACGGAAAAAAAAAAAAAACGGGATACAGCAAAGTAAACTTTAAAAGGTGGCACTTTGCTGCGCACGAGTAGGCGCTGCACTGTCAAGCTGTCGTCTCGTTTCACACACCCTAAAAATGAACATGTGATTGGAGTGACGATTCGGTAGAAAGCTTCGCGATTCCACTATTTTCCCACTATTTTCTACAGCGCTATATAAGTATGTCGGGCTCGAAGCTATTCACCACATCCCCTTGTGTTCCCTGCCGTGGTGTTCGCCATGATACTTTGCGAATACTCAAAAACTGCCCACTGGCTTTTGTCGTTACAGGGTCCTCAACCTGTGCAACATATTTTCTTCACTTGCATGAGGAGAGCCGACATCTGACCTTGCATATTCCTACTGGTACTGGACGGGTCTCCCTGGTTGACATCCTCCCAACACTGCCTCGCGTAAGGGTCTCTCGTACTTCGAGCAATACTGCAAATGACAATTAGAATGTGCCCTACCAGAGTTTATTGTTGGGTGCACTGGTACAAAGGTTTGTGGAACAAACTGAAAACAAGAGATGAGAATAGAAAACAGAACCCCAAAAATCCTATCAAAATGTCTCTCTCGTTCCTGCTCGGTTTGAACCACAAACCTCTAGCCTTGCGCGACTATGCGAGTGCTTAGAATATTAGTAAAGATATTGACGTATTCAAATTCGCTTAGACTTGAATCTAAATTGTTATAAATTTCGGCGTATTCGAGATTAGCTAAGCGTCCTGTGTATATTAATTAGCCTCCATGTAATTCTTCTGTTACGATTCTTACACTGCAGTTTGAAGGCGGGGAAGGGAGGAAAGAGGTACTATATCAAGGTCACTTTTTTACAAATGTCCGAATGCCGCAAAGCCGCACTTTAATGTTAAAGCAACATATTACCCCCACATTCATTCTTCCTTTGTGTTTTAAAGCTTGTTGTGCAGGCTTATAAGCTCCAAGTATAGTAAATTTTAAAATGTGACATGCTTTGCTGGGTATCACTTGCATTCTATTGAAAATCGAACTCTGCAGCCATTCAACGTTGCTTCTTACTTCGAACCAAAAAGGCATTTGCACAAGCCTTGTTTCATTTTTAAAGTTTTGCAGGTTAGTTCGGTCCTGAGAAATAGGTTCATTTTTTTCTTTAAGATGTGATACATACTATTCGAACGGGTTTCAACCCTAAAATTTACTATTCGCCCAAGTCTGTATACAAACCTTCCACTGGCCATGGCACCCAGTTTTTCTTCACAATCTATGCTATGTGGGTTCATTTTTGTAGGTTCACAAACAAGCCGGGGAAATTTGTATTTTGTCGAGCGCGTAGTTGATTATTGAAGTTTTATAAACACAAGTGCAGTCGGGCAACACCGATGCACTCATGAGCTGTGACGTCTTCGCGAGCGTCTGCATTTTGGTCAGTTACGGCGAACTGTTTTACAAGGAAAGCTGCTATGAGATCACAACAAGATCGCTCGCGGCGCTGTAGTGTTCCGACGCCGCCGGTTTCTGTAACCACTATCGCACGAAATAAGGTAAATAGAAACACCCAAGACACGCTGGTATTCGAACCAAGGTCGCTTGCGTGCCATCCCAGTATTCTGCCGCAGAGGCACGTCGGTGCTTGACACTCCGTTGCAAACTTGCCTTAGGCAGGCTTGGTGTCTGGAAAGGAATCGTGTTAGTATGAGTTATAAAGCGTTTTAGCCCCATCGTGGTGGTCTATAGGTACTCGCCTGCTAACCCGCAGGTCGTGGGTACGAATCCCAGCTCCATTTTCGATGGAGGCGTGAATGCTCTAGGGCTGTGTGCTCATATTTGGATGCTTAAAGAACCCCAGGTGGTCGAAATTTTCGGAGCCCTCCACTACGGCGTATCTCATAATCATATGGTGGTTTTGGAACGCTAAACCTATGGTGCTTTTGGGACGCTAAAAATTAACGGTGACAACAATTCCTTCGTTCATTTTCTATTTCAATAAGGAAAAAGATGCGAATCAGAGTATGCAAAACGTCCCTTTCTGTCCGCAGTATTTGAACCCCCAAGTTCCGCATATCGCGTCCGATTCTCTACCATGCGCTTACAAAAAAAAAAAAAAGCCCATTTTTCATCCATTCCTGGGCAGCTGGTAGGCTAGGCAAGTGGTCACTCGACATTGTCTCAAATAATTTGTTTCCTTACCATGCGCACATTGTGTATGTGCAGAACACATAAACAAGCATTCTTGGCATCTTTACAGCTTCTCGACTTTCACTATCATCCGATGGATTATCTCTGGAAGCCTGTGGCCATGCCATCCCTTCTTCCACAACCAGTCGTCTTCGGGTTCCTGCCTCTTGCTTGCCTTGTGTGGAATGCGTCATGCAGCACAGCCCATCAATGTGGCCTGCCCGTCTGCATTCAGTTCGTTAAGGGACTCCCTTCTGTGTTGCTGCCCATCACTGCGCTGTTACCGATGGCGGATGAAGAGTAGGCGATGGACTTTATCTCACCTTGCCCCCGTGGGACATGCCAGCAATCTCCGAATCCTCCCCGGGGCCCATGAAATATTGTGAAACACTCACGTCGGCGTACGTCAGTGTTATTGTACGGTGCTGTTCCAATGATAGCCTCAAATCCTGCACATTATGTCAAACCTCTAAATGTTACGCTGTTCGATTGCCATACAGAGAATCTAGCGGTTTTTGTGACTCTAATAATAATGTCGGACTCACATTGTTAAGTTGCACAAGTGTAACATTTGGTGCATAGTTTTGCTATGCTTGTATTTCACCACCATATACGACTGTGGAGAAACTGGTGAACTTACTTGCATGTTTCTTTTTGGCCACGATAGAGGCATCATTTAACATTGTGCCATGTAGTGACATATTGAGTCTTTTGATTTAAACTGCATGGGAAACTTGGCAACTTGGCTGAATCCATCTAATCAATCTCTAAAAAAAAAAAGTGACCGGTTGTTGAGTTGCTGACAGCGGGAGTACATGCCCATTGGTGCTTACTTGTGTGCGATCGTCCTTGAGCAAAAAATGCCGTTGACTAGCATCAGTCAGTCTAGTAGAGAGCAAACATATATTTAATACTCTTATTAGTGAAACACCCCGATTTTCAAAAGTATTGAAGATTGTGTTTAATTTCTTATTACATGCTGCTCTGCACATTTGCGATTGATAAATGTGGAGTAATAGAAGGAAGACATTGTACAAGTACTTTTAGGCATCTACCATTTTGGAACTTTTTCCTTCCTTTGGCTGAAGCGTATGGTTGCTTACCTATGGCTTGTTCAATTCAGAGCATATAACAGTACGCAATATGTTTATTCTAATTCATAGTACCACCACACGCTGTCTTTGCCCAGTAAAGTGAGAGCTCCCATCTAGCTTCCATATCGGACCTGGCTACACGTACAGGTTTCTGAACAGATTCCTTGTCCAGGGACTTGAGCTGTTGTATTAGTTTACATCCTTGGTTAGAAATTTTGCGGTTACTTCAATACATAAAAATATGAAATGTAGATTGTGTTACATTTTCTTACTTCGTTCGCTGGTGCTCGGCCAGTCGAGTGCTACTCTGCTGCCTTGATTGGTACGTCAAGTCTGATGTGGCACACAAAGCGTCGCTCTGCTACACATTCACAAAATAGTTTGCTAGGCATTGAAACGACGCTTGAAACATGCTCACCAGATGTCATCATCATCATCATCATCATCATCAGCCTGACTACGTCCACTGCAGGACAAAGGCCTCTCCCATGTTGAAAGTTGAAAGTTGAAAGTTGAAATTTATTTCACCACAACGATACACCATGAAACCGAGCAGGAACGAGAGAGGACCGGGTTAACTGTTCCACCAGTTAACCCGGTTCTGTGCTTGCTGCTGCCAATTTATACCTGCAAACTTCTTAATCTCATCTGCCCACTTATCCTACTGTCTCCCCATAACCCGCTTGCCTTCTCTGGGAATTCAGTTAGTTACCCTTAACGACCAGCGGTTATCCTGTCTACGCGCTACATGCCCGGCCCATGTCCATTTCTTCTTCTTGATTTCAGCTATGATATCCTTAACCCCAGTTTGTTCCCTAATCCACTCTGCTCTCTTCTTGTCTCTTAAGGTTACACCTACCATTTTTCTTTCCATTGCTCGCTGCGTCATCCTCAATTTAAGCTGAACCCTCTTTGTAAGTCTCCAGGTTTCTGCTTCGTAGTTAAGTACCGGCAAGATACAGCTGTTATATACCTTTCTCTTGAGGGATAGTGGCAATCTACCTGTCATAATTTGAGAGTGCTTGCCAAATGTGCTCCACACCATTCTTATTCTTCTAGTTACTTCAATCTCGTGGTTTGGCTCTGCGGTTATTACCTGCCCTAAGTAGACATAGTTTTTTACAACTTGAAGTGCACTATTACCTATCTCGAAGCGCTGCTCTTTTCCGAGATTGTTGCACATTACTTTCGTTTTCTGGAGATTCATTTTAAGACCCACCTTTCTGCTCTCCTTGTCGAACTCCGTAATCATGAGTTTCAATTCGTCCCCTGAGTTACTCAGCAATGCAATGTCATCGGTGAAGTGCAGGTTACTAAGGTACTCTCCATTAACTCTTATCCCTAACTGTTCTCATTCTAGGCTTCTGAAAACCTCCTGTGAGCACGCGGTAAATAGAATTGCGGAGATTGTGTCCCCCTGCCTTTCACCCTTCTTGATTGGTATTCTGCTGCTTTCTTTATGAGGCACTATGGTAGCAGTTGATCCCCTGTAGATTTCTTCCAGGATGTTTATATATACTTCATCGACGCCCTGATTCCGCAGTGTCTGCATGACGGCTGATATTTCTACTGAATCAAACGCCTTCTCGTAATCTATGAAGGCTATGTATAGTGGTTGGTTATACTCTGAGCATTTCTCTATTACCTGATTGATAGTATGAATGTGGTCGATTGTTGAGTAGCCTGTTCAAAATCATGCTTGTTCCTTTGGTTGATTGAATTCTAATGTTTTCTTTACTCTGTTAGCAATTACCTTGGTAAATAGCTTGTATATGACAGAGAGCAAGCTAATCGGCCTGTAATTCAAGTCCTTGTCATCACATTTCTTATGTATTAAGATGATGTTAGTGTTCTTCCAAGACTCTGGTACTCTTCCCGTCAGTAGACACCTCGTAAACAGGGTGGCTAGTTTTTCTAACACCATCTGCCCTCCATCTTTCAGCAGATTTGATGTTACCTGATCCTTTCCAGCAGCTTTGCCTCTTTGTATGCTCTCCAGAGCTTTTTTGACTTCTATCATTACTGGTGTGGTGTCATCTGGGCTACTTCTAGTTCTTATAGTATTAAAGTCATGGTTGTCCCGGCTACTGTACAGATCTCTGTAAAACTCCTCCGCTATTTTAACTATCCTATCCATATTAGTAGTTATTTTGCCTTCTTTGCCCTTTAGTGCATACAACCGATTTTTGCCTATCCCAAGTTTCCTCTTCACTGCTTTGACGCTTCCTCCGTTTTTCAGAGTGTGTTCAATTTTCTCCATGTTATACCTTCTTACGTCGGATACCTTACATCTATTAATCAACTTCGAAAGCTCTGCCAGTTCTATTTTGTCTGTTGTACTTGAGACTTTCATGATTTGACGCTTCTTAACGAGATTCTTCGTTTCCTGAGAAAGCTTGCCAGTGTCCTGTCTGACTACCCTGCCTCCAACTTCCACTGCACACTCCGTAATGATACTCGTCAGATTATCATTCATTGTATCTATGCTAAGGTTGGTGTCTTCACTAAGAGCCGAGTACCTGTTCTGAAACAAGACTCTGAATTCCTGTACTTTCCCTCTCAGTGTTAGCTCATTGATTGGCTTCTTGCGTATCAGTTTCTGTCGTTCTTTTCTTAAGTCTAGACGAATTCGAGACCGTACCATTCTATGGTCACTGCATCGTACCTTGCCAACCACTTCCACATCCTGCACGATGCCTGGTTGTGCACTCATTATAAAGTATATTTCGATTTTATTTTCGCCTTTAGGGCTCGTCCATGTCCACTTGCGGTTTCCTCGTTTTCGGTAGTAGGTATTCAAAATCCCCAAATTATTGCGTTCTGCGAATTCTTCTAGTAGCTCTCCTCTGGCGTTTCTAGTACCGATGCCATAATCTCCTACTGCCTGGTCTCCAGCCTGCTTCTTCCGTACCTTTGCATTAAAGTCTCCCATTAGTATTGTATACTGTCTCTTTACCTTACTCATTGCCGATTCCACGTCTTCATAGAAGCTTTCAACTGAAGCGTCATCATGGCTGGATGTAGGCGCGTTAATACAAACCACCAGATGTAAATACAAACAAACCAGAAGATAAAGCCTTCGAAAAAGTAATATTCCACATGGCATGCTGGCAGGATTGTTTCGACAAATGATCTCACGTTCATGGAGAAGGGGAGTAGGGGACTTGGAAGGAATGCTTGCCAAAATGTATGTTCAAGCCGAATGTTTTTTGTTCTATGTGCCCCCCTGTGTGCAAACGTCCGTTTCTCCACCTGGTGCTCAAAGTACTAATTGTACATGTTTGGTTATCTTGCAACTTAACATGCAGATGCAACCTCACTCTTTTTCACATCTCTGCTGTGGTCAGCTCTGGCATCCAACAATGGAAAAAAAAAAACAGCTGCGTGACAGCAAGCATGGCCCGCAATATCTGAGTATTCAAGTTTTGCGGGCCATGCTTGCTGTCACGCAGCTATTTTATACCGGCTGAAATTATCGAACTGAGCACTTGGGTTTGAGAGCAAAATTGATGTTTGTTCAGATGTTCTTTTAAGCGTCTGAAGTTCGAAAGGATACGACGTTATTTGTGTTCGCAGTAATTGAGAAGCAGTTAAGCTGCTGGAAGTAATGTTTCGTGCGCTGAAATGCCCTAGAATCTTTCGAAGGCATTGTCGAATGCCCCAGAAAAGCCCATGCAAAGTTAAACTTCGCCTCTCATACTTACTGGATGTCACGAATCACTGGCGCCGCCATCGAAGAGGTACCCTCCCTTCTAATATTACTGTGTGCACCCCCCCCCCAACATAAAAATCATGCTCAAAACAGAGTACGTTCCCCAACTACCTCACTACCTCTTTCCACTCCCCCCTCCCCGAATGAACTCGCTTGAAGTAGGTTCCCTATCCACTCAATAAAAAACACCTTGTCGGCCCTGTAACCAATCAACCGTAATTGTTCCTTCCCGTAACATGACAAGAATTTGTCTAGTCCTGAGCAAATTATATTATGTGAAGCCCCTCCCCCTCCCCCCTATCAAGTCGGTGACGCTGCCCTTGAGGACGCCGGAAAACGAAGATTCATCTTCATGGAGTTTAATGTAAACATAAAAAGTGCCGACATATCCACGAAGTGAATGATGATGAGTGGGCGAAGCTCCGGAGGTAAACCTGGTAAACCATGAATCCTCTGTACAGTTTGCCCGCTCGATTTTATTACATCGCTCCCCCTAGCGTACGTCGCCGCACTAAATCGAATGATTGCCTTCAACCAATGACACGCGCCATATGTGACATCATTCCTATTTTATAAGATCTCGCGTCTTTCATCAACTACAAGTACCGCTTTCTAGTTTATAACATCTTGCATCTTTTCATCATCAGCTACAAGTACCACCATCTAGTAAACACTACAAGAACTAAACGAGAGGTAGCTACATACAGGAGACGGTGCCGCCATCTAGTGAACACTGCAAGAACTAAACTAGAGGTGGCTACATACAGGAGACGCACAGCCCACGCCCTAAGGAGCTTCGCCCCTAAAATGAAATAGTGGTTTACTTTCTCGTACATTCAGTCCTGTACTCTGGCACCTCTCTTACTTGTGCAGAGTAAGTGTTTGCACTGAAATGCATTCATGCCTCTTTCAAGTATTGCTGTTAGCAAGCTACAGTGTAGCACATTTGCAGTTGATCTCTTCCATTGCCCGGGAGGCACAGGTGAATCTTATTTTCGGGGCGAAGCTCCTTATAGCGGCACCCGTTCGTCCCTCGTAGCCGTTGTAGTGTGTAACAACTATAACATTTTGACCATCAAGGTGGTGCCGGCGAGAGATTTCTTCTGTGCGTTGTTGAACAATAAAAAATAGTGCTCAATGTACATGCCAATGGCTGCCAATGCCAATGAGAGACAGGAGCATTCGGCTTTTAGTTAACGCGCACGCTGCGATCCCCATTAGCAGCCATTGGCATGTACATTGAGCACTATCTGACAAGAAAGCGTTGCTACGTTATACTCGCTGGGTGTAACCTCCTTAGCTTTAGAAAGGTTTAGCGAGCGTTGAGCCGCAGTGACTTGAATGCAGTGAACTAGTATACACCATGAACTCGAGGTGGTTAAGGTGGGAAGTAGACCCGAAGCGCAAGCCGTAAAATAGTGTGCGTGTGCCACCTCTCGTTTAGTCCTTGGAATGTCTGCTGGATGGCGGTGCTTCTATATGAGGAAGATATGATGAAAAGCTGCGAGATGGTGGTACTTGGTGTGTTGAATAGATGGACGAACGGACACACAGACAGATGCATGGATGGACGCATGAACGGACGCAGGGGCGGATGCATGGACGAACGCACGCACGGACGGACGGATGGACGCATGGACAGTCACACAGACGTACGCATGGACGGACGGAAGCAAGAACGAATGGATGGACGCATGCTTCGCCCCACTCTCCATCATTCACTCCGTGGATATGCTGGCAATTCTTTTTTTTTAAGCCTAGTGGTCTTAAGCTCTAACCACACATACGCGTTACAACGCGTCAGCGTGTGTGGCGTGTGGATACGGCGTCATGTCGCGTTTATGTATGAAAGGACAGGGCGCACATGTGAAGTATGCACGCCGTACACGTGCTTAAGCGTGAGCAATGGAGACAGCAATAGAGAGATAGAAACAGTGACATCCTCCATCCCCGAATACTTAAAAAAATGCAGCCGAGCCATGAATGTTCTGTGTGCCATGAACAAAGAACACTAGAACGCGTAATAGAAGTATGTAACTTCAACCAAAATCACCCGCCACTGCCCTGTTCTCACTCTGCCCCTAACATGCTCCCCACCCTGTCCCACCCATTAGATAACAGCGGAAGATCTTGCTTTGCAGCTTCGCCCTAAAAGACCAGCTGCTGCTTGTTATGAGGGGCCAGGCGGCGAGAAATGCATTTGGACTCCTGTGGAAACCACTTCCTTTCGGCACATTCACTGGAGAGCACATTAATAAAGTTTTTCGCTCTTTCATTTAAATAAATTGTGCTATATTCAGAACATCACACGAGCTCGCTAGACACTGTAATGTGGTCACCGTGACAAGAACGCAGTGTTGAGTGAAGCGGAGGCAGAGTGCCATCGGAGACTCCGAAATGCAAGTTCATGAAGCCGAAGCAACATGGTAAGAACGGGTTCATGGTACTACTCGGGGCACCAAGAGTCTCTGCAAGAAATGCCGCAGAGGGATAATCACGCAGGGACAGCTTCGGCGTACGGCCATTTCCACGCTGTGAATGGGTCATAGACTTTCTCCCTCTGCATCTCTCTCTTTCGAGTCATGAGTAAAGGTGCAGCTCGGTTAAGCTATATCACGTCTATTGCAATTAAGAACAGCTGCAGAAACCACGGCGCATCCCTGCTGGCCCACTCGCGTCGCCCGTACAGCAACACATGACGCACAAAGACGCCACAGGAAGTATCTTATTTTATTATTATTGCTAATATTATCGTAACAATAAAGTAATGATATTATAGCTAGTGTTCTTACTATTATTTTTATTTCATTCACCAGTATGGTGAAATTACCTGGCTTACTGGCGTTCGCGCTTTGTAGATACCGGCGAGTAGCTTAACGCCTAAGACGCTTGCCTTTTGAGCAGAAGAACTAGGTTCAACTCCCAACACGGTATGAGAGGTTATCTTTTATTAAACAATAAACAGTAAGTTCCATTGTTTTTTATTGTTTATATCCGTCCCAGGTAACAAACACTAACAGACAGAATTTTAGTCGTTGATTGCGTTGGGGGCTGATGCTCTAGACATCATCACTGCAAAACAATAAACCACTTCACGAGGTTTCCAGTGTCGCGAAAGAAGGCGACAATACGCCCAGTTTGTTTGATCAAGCCGACGCCCGACCATACCCCATTGCTTCGTGTCATCGCGGCAATGGTGTTTACAAAGGCAGAAACATAAAGCCAGGGTTCCCCTGATGTTCTGGCTTCCCCTCAATGTTAGGTCAAAAGCAGCGAAAAAAGTTGAGGCCCTTATCACCCTTGATAAGGTTAAACTTTTGTCTGACGTCACGCCTTGTCACGTGGGCGTACTGAATGGTTGTTTCGCGGTAAAATACTCCCTTAGATGTTGGTACGGCATCGTCAAAACCAGCGAAAAAAGTTGAGGCCCTTATCACCCATGATAAGGTTAAACTTTTGTCTGACGTCATGCCTTGTCACGTGGGCGTACTGTACGGTTTTTTCGAGGTGCAGTACTTCCTTAGATGTTGGTACCCGCAATGCATCGTCAAAACCAGTGAAAATGTTGCCCTTATCACCAGTACCTTATCACCAGTATGTCAGTACCAACGAAAAAACGTTTTTTCGTTGGTAATGACGATGCATTGCGGGTGCCAACATCTAAGGGAGTATTTTACCGCGAAACAACCATTCAGTACGCCCACGTGACAAGGCATGACGTCAGACAAAAGTTTGACCTTATCATGGGTGATAAGGGCCTCAACTTTTTTCGCTGGTCTTGACGATGCAGTGCGGGTGCCAACATCTAAGGGAGTACTTCACCTCGAAACAACCGTACAGTAGCCCATGTGACAAGGCGTGACGTCAGACAAAAGTTTAACCTTATCAAGGGTGATAAGGGCCTCAACTTTTTTCGCTGGTTTTGAGGATGCAGTGCGGGTGCCAACATCTAAGGGAGTATTTTACCGCGAAACAACCATTCAGTACGCCCACGTGACAAGGCATGACGTCAGACAAAAGTTTAACCTTATCATGGGTGATAAGGGCCTCAACTTTTTTCGCTGGTTTTGACGATGCCGTGCGGGTACCAACATCTAAGGGAGTATTTTACCGCGAAACAACCATTCAGTACGCCCACGTGACAAGGCATGACGTCAGACAAAAGTTTAACCTTATCATGGGTGATAAGGGCCTCAACTTTTTTCGCTGGTTTTGAAGATGCAGTGCGGGTGCCAACATCTAAGGGAGTATTCTACCGCGAAACAACCATTCAGTACGCCCACGTGACAAGGCATGACGTCAGACGAAAGTTTAACCTTATCATGGGTGATAAGGGCCTCAACTTTTTTTCGCTGGTTTTGACGATGCCGTGTGGGTACCAACATCTAAGGGAGTATTTTACCGCGAAACAACCATTCAGTACGCCCACGTGACAAGGCGTGACGTCAGACAAAAGTTTAACCTTATCAAGGGTGATAAGGACCTCAACTTTTTTCGCTGGTTTTGAAGATGCAGTGCGGGTGCCAACATCTAAGGGAGTATTTTACCGCGAAAACCATTCAGTACGCCCACGTGACAAGGCATAACGTCAGACAAAAGTTTAACCTTATCATGAGTGATAAGGGCCTCAACTTTTTTCGCTGGTTTTGACGATGCCGTGCGGGTACCAACATCTAAGGGAGTATTTTACCGCGAAACAACCATTCAGTACGCCCACGTGACAAGGCATGACGTCAGACAAAAGTTTAACCTTATCATGGGTGATAAGGGCCTCAACTTTTTTCGCTGGTTTTGACGATGCCGTGCGGGCACCATCATCTAAGGGAGTATTTTACCGCGAAACAACCATTCAGTACGCCCACGTGACAAGGCGTGACGTCAGACAAAAGTTTAACCTTATCAAGGGTGATAAGGGCCTCAACTTTTTTTCGCTGGTTTTGACGATGCCGTGCGGGTGCCAACATCTAAGGGAGTATTTTACCGCGAAACAACCATTCAGTACGCCCACGTGACAAGGCATGACGTCAGGCAAAAGTTTAACCTTATCATGGGTGATAAGGGCCTCAACTTTTTTCGCTGGTTTTGACGATGCCGTGCGGGTACCAACATCTAAGGGAGTATTTTACCGCGAAACAACCATTCAGTACGCCCACGTGACAAGGCGTGACGTCAGACAAAAGTTTAACCTTATCAAGGGTGATAAGGACCTCAACTTTTTTCGCTGGTTTTGACGATGCAGTGCGGGTGCCAACATCTAAGGAAGTACTGCACTTCGAAACAACCGTACAGCACGCCCACGTGACAAGGCATGACGTCAGACAAAAGTTTAACCTTATCATGGGTGATAAGGGCCTCAACTTTTTTCGCTGGTTTTGACGATGCCGTGCGGGTACCAACATCTAAGGGAGTATTTTACCGCGAAACAACCATTCAGTACGCCCACGTGACAAGGCGTGACGTCAGACAAAAGTTTAGCCTTATCAAGGGTGATAAGGGCCTCAACCTTTTTCGCTGCTTTTGACCTAACATTGAGGGGAAGCCAGAACATCAGGGGAACCCTGGCTTTATGTTTCTGCCTTTGTAAACACTATTGCCGCGATGACACGAAGCAATGGGGTATGGTCGGGCGTCGGCTTGATCAAAATAACTGGGCGTATTGTCACCTTCTTTCGCAACACTGGAAACCTCGTGAAATGGTTTATTGTTTTGCAGTGGTGATGTCTGGAGCATCAGCCCCCAACGCAATCAACGACTAAAATTGTGTCTGTTAGTGTTTGTTACCTGGGACGGATATAAACAATAAAAAACAATGGAACTTACTGTTTATTGTTTAATAAAAAATAACCGTGTTGGGAGTTGAACCTAGTTCTTCTGCTCATAAGGCAAGCGTCTTAGGCGTTAAGCTACTCGCCGGTATCTACAAAGCGCGAACGCCAGTAAGCCAGGTAATTTCACCATACTGGTGAATGAAATAAAAATAATAGTAACAACACTAACTATAATATCATTACTTTATTGTTATGATAATATTAGTAATAATAATAAAATAAAATACTTCCTGCGGCGTCTTTGTGCGTCATGTGTTGCTGTACGGGCGACGTGAGTGGGCCAGCAGGGATGCACTGTGGTTTCTGCAACTGTTTTTAATTGCAATAGACGTGATATAGCTTAACCGAGCTGCACCTTTACTCATGACTCGAAAGAGAGAGATGCAGAGGGAGAAAGTCTATGGCCCATTCACAGCGTGGAAATGGCCGTACGCCGAAGCTGTCCCTGCGTGATTATCCCTCTGCGGCATTTCTTGCAGTGACTCTTGGTGCCCCGAGTAGTACCATGAACCCGTTCTTACCATGTTGCTTCGGCTTCATGAACTTGCATTTCGGAGTCTCCGATGGCACTCTGCCTCCGCTTCACTCAACACTGCGTTCTTGTCACGGTGACCACAATGCAGTGTCTAGTGAGCTCGTGTGATGTTCTGAATATAGCACAATTTATTTAAATGAAAGAGCAAAAAACTTTATTAATGAGCTCTCCAGTGAATGTGCCGAAAGGAAGTGGTTTCCACAGGAGTCCAAATGCATTTCTCGCCGCCTGGCCCTTCATAACAAGCAGCAGCTGATTTTTTAGGGCGAAGCTGCAAAGCAAGATCTTCCGCTGCTCTCTAATGGGTGGGACAGGGTGGGGGAGCATGTTAGGGGCAGAGTGAGAGCAGGGCAGTGGCGGGTGATTTTTGTTGAACTTACGTACTTCTATTACGCGTTCTAGTGTTCTTTGTTCATGGCACACAGGACATTCATGGCTCGGCTGCATTTTTTTAAGTATTCGGGGATGGAGGATGTCACTGTTTCTATCTCTCTATTGCTGTCTCCATTGCTCACGCTTAAGCACGTGTACGGCGTGCATACTTCACAGGTGCGCCCTGTCCTTTCATGCATAAACGCGACGTGACGCCGTATCCACACGCCACACTCGCTGACGCGTTGTAACGCGTGTGTGTGGTTAGAGCTTAAGACCACTAGGCTTCAACAGAAGATTCACCTGTGCCTCCCGGGCAATGGAAGAGATCAACTGCAAATGTGCTACACTGTAGCTTGCTAACAGCGATACTTGAAAGAGGCATGAATGAATTTCAGTGCAAACACTCTTCATAAGTAAGAGAAGTGCCAGAGTACAGCACATAATGTACGAGAACGTGAACCACTATTTCGTTTTTTTGTTTACATTCAACGCCATGCAGATTAATCTTCGTTTTCCGGTTTCCTCGAGGGTGGCATCACCGAGTTGATTAGGGGGCGGGGCTTCGGCCTCAGTTAACACAATTTGCTCAGGACTAGACTAAAATTTTTGTCATGTTACGGGAAGGAACAATTACGGTTGATTGGTTACAGGAGCGACAAGACATATTTTATTGTGTGGGCGGGGAACCCACTTCAAGCAAGTTCATTCGGTGGAGGGGGAAGTGGACAGAGGGAGTGAGGTAGTTGGGGAATATATTCTGTTTTGAGATTTTTTTTTTTTGGGGGGGGGGGGGGCAAGGGGTTGCAGGCAGTAATATTAGAAGGGCGGGTGCCTTTTCGATGGCGGCGCCAATGATTCGTCACATCCAGTAAGTATGAGAGGCGAAGCTTAACGTTGCAAGGGCTTTTCTGGGGCATTTGACAATGCCTTCGAAAGATTCTAGGTCATTTCAGCCCGCGAAACATTACTTCCAGCACCTTAACTGCTTCTCAACTACTGTGAACACCAATAACGTCGCATCCTTACGAACTTCAGACGCTTATAGGAACATCTGAACAAACATCAATTTTGCTCTCAAACCCATCGTTGCTTTAATAAAAGTATAATTTTTCTAAACTAACGGGTCACGAAATACATGGATGGCATATCTGGAAAAAAATATATGTGGCTTTTTAAGAAACTCATGGCTCACACACAAAAGAGATAGTGAGAATACCAGATAAAATCGCAGAAGCCACAATTGCGATTTGTTCGGCTCGTGAAGTCGTGCACAGCGGTAATGCCTACTTGAGGTTTTTTAGCGACCCCACAATAGAAAAAGTAAATTGCTATGAAATCATAAATGAACAAATAGTGATCAATGTGGTTTTACTGAGACATTTAAAATGCAAAGTGCAGTTTTAATGTATTGTACTCATAAGTCCTCATTATTCTTTTTTCATTCGGAAGCAGACACAGCAAGCTGAATTAGAAAATTTCGCTAGTGTCAAGCTGAAGTCATTAGGCAGCTTGAGAAGCCCGAATGTAGTGGACGTTAAAAAACTACTTTTTTTTTGTGTGTGGTGCCGAACTAAGGAAAAACAAATAAAACAGAACACAACAAATCAGGGCAAAAATACTGTATTGACATGTGGATATGTGATTTTGGAAAGATGCAGGTTCTTTTTCTTTTTTATTTCTTTAAGTAGGTGGAAGCATGAAGTGATATGTGTGGTTTGCATGAAAATGACTGGCTCGAAACACTACCACACTGCTTCTAATAAGTGGCTGGGGGAAAAGTGAAGATGTTAACACCATTCCAGAAGACAACATAAACACACACATGGGACAACAAAACACGTAAGAAAAAAAATGAACGAAACAAACAAGCAATCACCAGTATCTTTCAGTGTTTCTTTTTTGAGTGCTTCAGATGCGAACGTAACGCATGCCTTCACCACGCATCCAAAGAAAGCCATCTACTTGAAATGCGTACTGTTAGTGCTTTTTAAAAAGACACTAGCGAGCCACCAATAGTATGACGAAGAGCTTGACACTACGTGAAGAGTGTGAGTTTGCCAGGTCATGACTATGCGAAATGCAAACACAACATGCACGAAATAGAATGAGTTGAACATGACGCCACACAGAGCTTACACTGGTATCGAAGAAAAACTTTACCATCCTCCGCTGACGTGAGGGCACGCCAGAATAATTAATATGTACAATCGTCAATAAATACCTTAAGGACAAAACTTTCACTCAGAACACTCATTCCGTAGCCTTTTCTTTTCTTGCAGGCTCTCACTTTCTTTAGAGACAAAAAATAGAAAATGCTACTACAAAGTATCGGGCATTCAACTTTGAATAAAAACAAAGCAGTAGAAGTACGCTAAATAAGTACAAAAGCACTTCGAAAAACTATCAGCAGCAATAAAATCTTTGTATTTCTGGTGCAGCAGATATAAACTCTATTTGTAAATTATTAAAAAGGGGACTATCTGCTAACTAAAGTCACTCGGTGTTTCGGACAAGATGCGGTGCTCAGAAATGAAAAGCAGAAAAACAAAATAAAGAAACAATTATATACAAGCAGCCAAACTGTAGCATGCTGACGAGCAGGCTGCGGTGTAAAAGAACGAAACTTGACAAAAGCGGTAGGCACCTAAGAAAAAGCAATTGTCGCAAAGAAAGAAAAGAATACCGAGAAAGAAATTGAGCGATAAAGCAAGTGTTAAAAATCGGGATACCAACAGCACACGGCATACACGACAACGTGGACAGCCCGCTTGGTCGTTAGGAATGCAAAGTCATTGTTCACGTGATGTGATGGTGACACGATTGCAGAATGTGGCAACATAGATGAGAAAGAAAACATGAAATTCAATGAAATGAAACCAATGACGTGCACAGAAAAACATGGTAGCGATGATTCAGCGTTTTCTTCTTTCGTTTGTACACGTGAATGGGAAACAAAATGCGATTCTGTGAAAGCAGATTTGTTTAGAGGCTCGCGCGGGATGCCGGGCAATGTTTGTGATGAACCTTTGCGTGTGATAAGCAGTGAACAAAAAAGCTGATCAGGAAGAAGACAAAATTATTTAGGCTGTCCTTGGTGCAGCACTGAACGAACTCAACAGTACAAGTACACTTCCTTGGCCTGAATGACACTGTCGAATGTCACTTTCATTTATATTTAAACTATGACACATCAATCTGAGGTGCCACAGGCCCTCAAGGGCTACGGCACATTCAAAACGATACACACAAGAATGATGATCATATCAGGTTCACCGATATTAGAACAAGTGACAAAGGGGAGGTGCAAGCAGAAACAAAAATCCTCCCAACATCAGTGGGCAAACGTTCACACTTTTTCATCGAGAAACACAGACACTTCTTGGAGGGGGGTTTCAGGGTGTGCAATTTCGATGACAGAGTCCCCACAATGAGAAGCTCGAACCTTCCGAGACGACGAGCTTTGCCACAAATGAGAGTCCGCGGAAAGGTCAAGTGCACCAGACATACTCCTACAAAGGTTATCGCTACCACCTACACAATGTAACTGCCACCTGCCTCTCTCTAAGTTACTTAGTACGAAGACTGCAAAAAGGTGACATCGTAGCACTATAGTTTCCTGTTACACACAAAACGAGGGGAAGAAGGAGAACATGGAGTAGTACACTATATGTGGTAACTTTTACAACTTTTTTTTCCTCGTTTGTGTCGGTTCATCGATCGCGCATTTTAAATGCGGAGCATCTTATACTCGCGCCTTGTAGTGCGCCGTCCGCACCGCTTCTCGAACATTCGACAGCTGACGCGCGCGCATGCGCCGTCGCGCCGTCGCCCACTCTTCCACCATCTGTGCATCCCTTCCTCCTCTACACACCGCGCGCGCTTTTTTCTCGCGTTTCGTCTTGTATCTAGTAAAAGCTGACACTGCGTAGTAACAGTGCGGAACGATATGCACAGAGGAACATTTTTTTTCCCCGAGGCTCTTCGGCTAGAACCTGCAAGGACGCTGCGCTGTCAACGTGTAGCGAAGCCTCCGAACGCTGAAATGGGTTGAACTCTTGAGTACCTTCTAGTGGGGCTACCCAACAAGGACGCCGCTCGCGCTGAGAGCCCGTGCTTGGCTGTGACTGTCGCCATTACATATTCTCGCTCGTTGCCGGCTAGTAAACGCCTTAACAATTTGGTGGAGAGTGCTGCGATCCCTGTCTATGCCTTTGGAGCTACGATCACGTACCCTGCCATCTACTATGTACCACGACGCTTCTCAGCAAACGCCTCCTCCAATGCCACCACCTTGTCCCGGTGTCCCCAGAATCCGCGATCCACCCATCTTCACTGGCGCTGATGGCACTGACGTGGAGGACTGGCTCGCTATTTACGAGCGCGTGAGCGTCCCCAACAAATGGGACGAGGACGGCAAGCTGACCAACTTGGTATTCTACCTTACGGGTGTTGCCAGTTTGTGGTATAACAACCACGCGTCCGATTTTGCCACCTGGTCCGATTTCAAGACCGCAATCATCAACGTCTTCGGCCGCCCTGCTGTTCGCAAGCTGCAAGCCGAGCAGCGCTTGCGTGAACGTGCTCAGGAGGCTGGTGAGTCATTCACGAGCTATATTGAAGACGTCCTGGACCTATCCAACAAATCTAATCCCACCATGTCCGAGTCTGAAAAGATCCGGAACATCATGAAAGGCATTGACGATGATGCCTTCACGATGCTGCTCGCCAAAAACCCCGGCACAGTGGCTGAGGTCATCACACTGTGCCAGAGCTACGAGGAGCTCCGCCGGCAGCGTTCGATGACCCGACGCTCCCCACCACGAGCTGCAACGCTTGCTGGCTTGGAGGCCAGTTGTGACCAAGTGGCGTTGATGGCAGAACTAAAGTCCTTCATCCGTGAGGAAATCGCACGTCAGTTCTCGCTCCTGCCCTTCGCCCACCAACCGACTGTTCAACAATCGCCTACTACCCTTCTCCCTCCCATCCGTCGAGCGATTGAACAGGAAATAGCGGAGGTGATGCCTGCGTACCACCCCCCACAGCCTCCGGCTCCTGCGCCCCTGAGTTACGCGCAAGTGGTCGCCAGGCCGCCCCAAGTCGTTCCAGCAACCGCCCCTCTGACTTACGCCGAAGCTGCCGCTCAACCTCCGTCCTTTGCAGCGGGTGTTCCCGCTACGTATGTTGACGTAACCCCTCAGCCTCAGCTTCAGTCCACCATGCAGCCACCGTTCCGTCCATCAGCCCTTGCGACGTGGGTGAGACCTACCCCGGTGAACAGATGGCGCACACCCGACAACCGGCCCATCTGCTTTGCGTGCGGTTACGCCGGTCACGTGGCCCGTTATTGCCATCGCGTACAGCCGGCTCCAATTTCTTCACCTGTTGCTGGCCAACTCAGCCGTCCTTATCGCGAAGAACCGCCGTCTATGCCACCTCGATCTCGCCCAGGTCCATCTCGACGATCGCCGTCTCCACGACGTCGTTCCCTGTCCCCCATGCGGCCAAGTGCGGCAGCTCATGAGCGGGAAAACTAGTCGTCGCAGTCCCCGAGGCAAGGACTGCGACGCTATCGCAATGTGAAAGCCCTCAGAGCAGCCCCTCGAATGTCATTGACGTGTTTGTGGACGGTGTTTGTGCATCGGCGCTTATTGACACTGGAGCTGCCGTATCAGTTATGGACGAAAAACTCTGCCGCTTACTTCGAAAAGTGACGACGCCACTTTCTGGGTTATCCCTCCGTACTGCAAGTTTGCACCGCATTTATCCTACAGCAGGGTGCACAGCTCACGTTGTCATCCAGGACGTTCTGTATGTCGCCCAGTTCATCGTCATTCAGGCATGCTCTCATGACGTCATCCTGGGGTGGGACTTTCTCTCCCGCCAT
The DNA here is from genome assembly GCF_043290135.1 of Rhipicephalus microplus. NCBI lineage: Eukaryota > Metazoa > Arthropoda > Arachnida > Ixodida > Ixodidae > Rhipicephalus > Rhipicephalus microplus. The sequence continues at coordinate 10,683,956 of NC_134709.1, read as the reverse complement.
GACGCCGTCATCCATTGTGCCGCCGCCGAAATTGAGCTCTCACCCTTCTCGCATTTGACGCCAGAAGACAGTCCCCCGACACTGAGCAAGATTCTAACGAAAGACGATACAACAGTGCCTCCAAACTCGACGACGGTTGTGTCTGTCTACTGCGCTGGTCTCTCCGACACCATTGGACTTGTTTCGCCATCTGACCGCGCTTGCAGCAGGAGAGGGTTGCTAGTACCTTTCGCGACCGTGCAGGTCAACCAGGGCAACACTGCTATTTTTGTAACCAACCCGTCCCCGTATGCTGTTACCTTGCTTCGAGGGGAATGTCTCGGCAGAGTGGAACCAGTCGACGACGCACAAGTCCTGGACGTACCCGATGACACGCGCGGTCCCAGGTCGTGTACCATCAATGCTGTTTCCACTTCTGATTCGTCATCTGCTGATGTATTTGGCCCCTCCATCGCTGACAACCTTACGGCCGTACAGCGTTCCCAACTTCTGGACCTGTTGCAAGAATATCGTTCTTCTTTCGATGTCGGGCGAAGTTCTCTCGGTCGCACGTCCGTTGTTACGCATCGCATCGACACTGGTGCCCATCCACCTTTACGGCAACGTCCATATCGCGTGTCGCCTGCTGAACGTCGAGTAATTAATGATCAGGTTGACGATATGCTCCGACGCGATGTTATTCGGCCCTCGGACAGTCCATGGGCGTCTCCTGTTGTTCTTGTTGCGAAGAAAGACGGTTCTGTGCGGTTCTGTGTGGACTACAGACGGCTCAATAAGATCACTCGCAAGGATGTTTATCCACTGCCACGCATCGATGACGCGATTGACAGCCTTCATGGAGCCGATTTTTTTTCTTCTCTCGATCTGCGCTCGGGGTACTGGCAAGTACCCTTGGCTGACGACGCTCGACCAAAGACCGCCTTCATCACGCCAGACGGCTTGTACGAGTTCAACGTCATGCCGTTTGGTCTATGTAATGCACCTGCGACCTTTTAGCGCATGATGGACACCGTTCTGCGCAACTTGAAATGGTACACGTGCTTGTGTTACCTCGACGATGTCATTGTCTTTGCTCCGGATTTCTCCACGCATCTCCAACGTCTGAAAGAAGTTTTCGCACGTGTGAGCAATGCCGGCTTGCAACTAAATCTGAAAAAGTGCCGCTTTGCAGCACGGCAACTCACCATACTGGGGTACGTCGTGTCCAAAGACGGCATTCTTCCTGATCCTGCCAAGCTTCAGGCCGTGGCCGAATTCCCCAAACCTGCATCTGTCAAAGAACTGCGTAGTTTCGTGGGCCTGTGCTCCTACTTCCGACGCTTCATACGAAATTTTGCCACGATCATATCACCGCTGACGAAGCTCCTTGGAAGTAACGGGCCCTTCAATTCATGGTCATCCGAGTGCGACGACGCGTTCGCGAAGCTCCGCCATTTGTTGACGTCGCCTCCCATTCTACGCCACTACGACCCTACAGCCCCAACGGAGGTGCACACAGACGCCAGCGGCGTAGGCCTCGGCGCTGTCCTGGCGCAGCGAAAACCCGGATTCCCTGAATATGTCGTAGCATATGCAAGCCGTACGCTCACGAGAGCCGAGAAAAACTACACCGTCACGGAGAAAGAGTGCCTGGCGATCGTCTGGGCTCTTACAAAGTTTCGACCTTATTTGTATGGTCGCCCATTCGATGTCGTCACCGACCATCATGCACTATGCTGGCTCTCTTCATTGAAGGATCCCTCAGGCCGTCTCGCCCGTTGGGCTCTTCGCTTACAAGACTACGACATCCGCGTGCTGTACCGCAACGGACGCCAGCATGCTGACGCCGACGCCCTCTCGCGCTCCCCTCTGTCTGAAGGTGATGTGCTCTGCTCAGTATCCACGGCTGCTGTTTCTACCATTGATGTTGACATCATCGCTACCGAGCAGCGAAAGGATAATTGGATCGGCACGCTCATCGACATGCTCACTGATCCATCCGCAACGCCATCCACGCGTGCCTTGCGTCGTCAAGCTCGCCATTTCACCATCCGTGACGGCCTTCTACACCGACGCAATTACGACGCCGACGGCCGGCAGTGGTTACTCGTGATACCCCGCAGTCTGCGGTCAGAAATATGTGAATCCTTCCATTCAGATCCGCAATGCGCGCACTCTGGGGTATTCAAGACCTACCATCGCATTCGACAACGCTACTTTTGGCGCGGCATGTACCGCTATGTGCAGCAGTTCATTCGCTCTTGCCTCACTTGCCAACGCCGTAAACCATCAGCCCACATGTCGCACGCCGGTCTGCAACCGTTACCTTGCCCTGACCGTCCCTTTGGGCGCGTAGGTATCGATTTGTACGGACCACTTCCTCTGACGTCGGCTGGTAACCGCTGGGCCATCGTTGCCGTTGATCATTTAACGCGATACGCCGAAACCGCCGCTCTCCCTGCGGCTACTGCGCGCGATGTTGCGTCCTTCCTGCTGCATCGATTTATACTGCGCCACGGACCACCCCAAGAGCTTCTCAGCGATCGAGGCCGTGTCTTCTTGTCGGAAGTCGTCGAAGCCATTCTGACGGAGTGCCATTCTGTCCACCGCAAAACTACTGCTTACCACCCACAGACGAATGGCCTCACCGAACGCTTTAACCGCACCCTCGGCGACATGCTTTCTATGTACGTCGCTGCCAACCACACTAATTGGGATAATATACTGCCCTTCGTCACCTACGCCTACAACACCGCCCCTCAGAGCACGACTGGTTTTTCACCTTTCTACTTGCTGTACGGAAGGCACCCGTCGCACACCATGGACACGATACTCCCGTACACGCCGGATCCATCTGAGTGTACACCGATTTCCGAGACAGCCAGGCTTGCTCAAGAGTGTCGCGAGCTTGCCAAGACTTTTACAACGCAAGAGCAAGAGCGGCAGAAGAGTATTCGTGATGGCTCCACCACTTCTGAGCCCACGTTCCTTCCTGGTGCGCTTGTATGGCTCTCGATCCCGACATCTGCAGCTGGCCCCTTTTCCAAGCTACGTCCCAAATACGAAGGCCCCTACCGTGTCATCGAGCGCACCTCACCCGTCAACTATCTGATCGAACCCGTTGAACAATCTTCGGACATGCGCCGCCGTGGGCGAGACATCGTCAACGTGGAGCGCCTGAAGGCTTATTATGACCCGCTCATAGTAACGAGCTGTTAGGTCGCCAGGCGGCTCCCTCTTCGACCCCGGGGTAATTGTAGCGAAGCCTCCGAACGCTGAAATGGGTCGAACTCTTGAGTACCTTCTAGTGGGGCTACCCAACAAGGACGCCGCTCGCGCTGAGAGCCCGTGCTTGGCTGTGACTGTCGCCATTACATATTCTCGCTCGTTGCCGGCTAGTAAACGCCTTAACAAACGCAATGCTTCCATTCGATCAATGCCAACCTTCTGCATTGCAAAGGGTGCGTGAGCATCTCAAACACACTGCCTTCCTATCGGGCCGGTTAACTCTTCTTGACCTGCTTGTTTAAGAATGTCGTGCCAACTTGGAGGGCAAACTTGGAGAGAGATAGCTTGGAGGGATCGTGAACAGCACTTTGACACGTTATTCCGAAGACTACACCTGAACTCGCCCCCATACTTTCCTGCAAACTGGCGGTTGGAAAGGATATGGGTAACGACACTTGCTGTGCAAGCAGTGTGATACCTCTTTTCATCCTTCTAGAGCTTTGCTGCTACTTAGGATTACACAGAGATGAAACCGAATTTCATTTCGTTCGCTACTGGGTTTCAATTTGAAAAGCGTAAGAAGTGTGGGAAATTTTCTTATTGCATCGGTATGCCCTGTGGCACCGATACAGATAACACAAAACTGCGCAACAGTGATTCCTCCATGAAGTCCAGGAGGGACGTACGATTCTGGTTGTATATGCATCGCTGCAAGTGAGGTGGCCTTGTGAGCTAAGGCGTTGCTTTTGAACACTATGCGCATAGCTGAACCCAAAAAATGCTTAGTCATCTCAATGAATAAATTATGTGGCGATGCACCTTGGGTGCCTTATGCCTTCGAAGTTGACTCAACGAAGTCCAATGCACACACTGCTTGCCAACAGGCGTGCTAGCACATCTTCCACCGAACAAGCAACTCATACGACCGTCCGTGAAGGTGGCATCTTATGCCACTCCTTAAGCAGAGAGCCGAACCGGTTTCCTTCTCTCCCCATCCACACTTGCGGTCTCGACTAACGCTCCGCGTCAAACAGTCCGCCGTAAAACAACCACAGCCTGGAAAGAAAGGGGAAAACACCTGTCTTTGCCGGAAAACAACTCGTCGCCCTTCCCACTGAGGTAATCGTGTTTACTGAGGTACCGGTGCGATAGAGATGTATTCGTCAACTGCTACAGTGACAATGCTCTGGCGTTGTTGCTGCTGCTGCTGCGGCAGCGTGGGGACGAAATGAAATTCGTGCCATGGAGGAGGGTCGGGGGGGGGGACAATTCTTGTTTGCTCTGTAGTGATGCTGGCAAAGCCGCGCGACCTCTCTCGGAAAGGCTGGAAGGATGGAGGAATGACTGGTGTGGGGAGTATAGGGAGCGGGTGAAGAGGGGAGGGGGCAATGTCCTACGTCGAGTTCGAGACTGGCGTCTCGCAGGGGGTTGTCGTGGACGAAGATAGGGACAAGTCCTCGGCTTCCTCGTTGTCCTCCCGCTCGGTGGCCGAGTCGCGGCCACCGATCGCGGTGTCCAAGCCGTCAGAGGGTCGTGGCGCCTCGTCACTTCCCAGGTCATCTTCGAGCACGGAGCCCGTGACCAGCTGGTCGGGAGTGGCCTCCATGGGTTCCTCCAGGTCACTGCTGGGCTCTTCTACCACTGGTTCCTGCTTGATGTGGACGCCATTGCTGCGTGGTAGAGACACAGTGAGATATGCTTCTAGTGTCAACACCATCACTGCTAGTGTCAACAACACACGGTAACACACGTCTATCGTTGCCCAATCATATACCTACATTCAGTGTATATTATGCTGACATGGACCGTGTACAATGGTCAAGATGGTGTACACATGTACCACGTGTAGTATGAAGTATAGCAGTGTACAAAGTGCAAGTCATAGAAATGTCAGCTTGCTTACAGCTGGTGACGACATCCAGCTGACAGATGTCTATCAAAATTTTTATCGGGTCCATAACATCTTCACTATCTAACGAATTACTACAATAGCATCGAGCGAAGGAAGCTAGTGGCTATGCAGCTACAACGTTCTCACTGCTCATGTTGAAACCACATTAACTTTACACAACATTCCCATTATTTAAATGAGAATTGCACGAATATTAGGGCTGAGAACATGGGCAATGACTGAGAGGTGCAAAAAGGGCCCCTAACCCCAACCTCCAAGCCACACCAGCAGTAACAAAAACCGTCCAGCGCTACCCCTCCCCCCCCCTCTGTTTCACTCAACCCCGCAACCTGCGACTTGGGTTTCCACCCATGACACAAAAATGCAGTTGATGCCCATGGCTGGAGAAGTGAACACTCCAGTTGTGGCATAACGAGAGTGGATAGCTGCGAGACTGACCTGGTGAGTCTCTCCCCCGCGAGTCCCTGGCCGGACATGCCGGCGACGAATCGCTCCGCAGCAGTGGCGTCCCCGTGGAGCTGTGGGGCGGCGGGCAGCAGCCCGCCTGAGGAGACTACCGGGCTGCTGAGGGGTCCGTTGCCTGCGCTCGGCGGCCGAGCCCTGGGCATGACTACGCCACCTGCAATGGACGCCGCCGTGCCGGAAATAGCTGCACGGAGGAATGACAGGTTGCTCTCGGCCAACGCTGCCTGCAGACAGAGATGAGAGACGTGGCACATTTATTAGTCGCTGCACTTCAACGTAAACAGAGAAAGGTAATAGGTACAGTTTATTTTATTATTGATATAATAATAATAATATCTGCCATAGTGGGCATAGGCTTAGCCAGAAATGGAGTATTGGAGATGTTAAAAATCTCCATTCTTTAAGTTGTTGTATATGCATATGCACATGCACACACACGTAGGGATAGGGTCCACCTCCACTGATAAATGTTCTGGCAATGCCCCTCTGTGGAGGGCACCTTATGAATTAAAGCGAATTATAACACTCAAAGTCATATGTATGCATGGTACATGAATGGCAGCACGCGAATTATGGCGAACCGACAGTGCCAAGAAAAAACGTGCAGGTGAACCATACAAGTCATGCAACCTTTCGAAATCGCCCAAGTTTCTGCTGTTCTAAACTGCATATGATTTCGCCATTTAGGCATAGTGCCCACCTGGTGCTTTATATTGTGTGTTCACTCTAGCTCGTGGATCAGCACATCAAACGCAATAAGAAACCACGACGCTGAGACAGAAGTATGCCACAACGAAGCACACTGAGCCATTGGCAATGGCCAGCGGATACGCTCTTATCGGAACAAGCGTCTTACCTCAGTAAAACGTAAGCCAAGGTGTAAATCCATTGCTAAAATGGTGCCCTCCTCACACACCCCTCACGCCCTTTTTGTTTACCTGGATCGATGCTACGGCCGAGCAACGCATTGTACCCGATATATTGAATGTGGTAGGACACACATGCACGTTATTCGTGCTTGGTACCCTCGATCATATTCATGTGTGATTGCTGTGCACATCAGGTTATATGTGTACATCTTTTATTTATGTACAAGGAAATACTATTATTGCTTCGGAAAAAGATAAGCTTCAAAGGCTATATCCCACTTGCATTGCAATAACAAGGTATTCCCCTCTTGATAACATTTATACTGCTCGATGGCATTTCAGTATTCCTCATATTGGGGGAACTTCATATCGCATTAAACATATTAAATATCTGTGTAGTTTGTCTTCATACAGCAATGTACCGACTGAAGTTCATATAATGCATAATATTGAAGCTGCTTTACTGACAGAAAGGCCACTTAATGCACCTTTGTAATGCAACATGCGGACACAAAATTTTCACAGCTTTGCTGCGAATGCAAAGCAATGAATGCGATAGCAACAAATTGGAATGTCACTCGAATAATAACAAGCAGATTGAAACGTGCCGCGCATTGCTCACGCACAAGTGTTGCAAGAAATGTACTCACCGGTACAAATGAACGCGAATAAGTGTCTCAGTTGCTACTTCGCCGTGTCTGAAAAGCGCGTTGTTTTCGCAAACGGACACTGTGCAGCAAGTGCAGTGACCTTTGTGCACTCGGTAACTACAACAGAATCATTTTGATAAAAGCCCGTGGCTTACGATTCTTCCCATCGTGAAATAAGAGCCCCACGCGTGAGCGTCTACCTCGCCACCCTCTGTGGGGCAAAGTACGTGTGGGAGATGAACGCATGCGGGTGTGTCGCCCGTTGTGACGATCTGGTGACGCGCGCTCATTGTGCCGTCTTGCTGGTAATGCTGAAAACACGATAGTTCCCCCGAGATCGGCATCACCAGCGATAAGCAGTGATGTTCCATGCAGGAAATTTTCTCTTTTCAAGGAATTTCCAGCCCTCATTTTGGATGAAAGGGAAAAAGGGAATCTGATCTTACAGGGAATTTCGGATATGGTTCAATTCACAAATGAGGGCTCATTGCAGTCGTGCAATGAGCCCTCATTGAGTGTGCGTTCGGCTCCCGCAATCTGTTCTGGCAAGTGCAGCATGCAGGCATAGCCCTTGAGATTAGCTTCATATTTATGTGAGTCATCTCCTAGTTTTATGCGAGTTCACTGCTGGCATGGACTCCTAGCCCACTTTTTACAATGTACTCACAGCACATTAGTTTCAAATATCACGTTTTTGTTATGCAGGAGCACAGACACTAGTCTTAATTTTATAGCCAAAAACACGGCACACATATGCATTTATATGTGTGTGTGTTATATATCCATATATTACAACTAATGTGCAGGGAAATATGCTGGGAATTCGGTCAGAGTATGCAAGGAAAAATGACCAAAATAGGAATTTTTCATGTCTTGAAATGGGAACTCTTCAGAGTAGTACGGGACATCACTGGTGGTATGTGGGATATATAAATAGCTTGCCATTTCAACATTAAAGGAAGTGCTCCTTCATGGCTTAGTGGCTAATTCCACGCACTCACAAGAGCTCGGACGTTCTATTGCGCGAGCCGGAGACTTTTTTCTGGATTATTTTTTTCTATCATTTCTATATATATAGATACGTATACATATATGGCCAATGACGGCTGGCGTCTGGGGCAAGATCTAGCCTAAGTATCCATATAAATGCTATCGCAATAAAAGTTAATAAATTTCGTCATATGTACCTTTCGTCCGTATAATGTGCTATAGGATTTGATTTTGTGTAGCTTTAGTACGAAGACATTTAAAAAAACACTTGCGATGCTCCACAACGCATAGAAGGCGTAACAGCCACAAAATATTCGTTGTCAATTACGATAATTTTTTTAACAGCTTGTATACATATATAAGGGAATGCGTGTGAATACTGTGCATGACCCATTTACGTACAGATTACATTTGAAGCAACCCGCTATTTTGAGGGTACTCTAAAAATAGACATAGAGTTTGAAGATAGTGCCGTAACTTGACATGCAATAAATACTTTTGCAAGACAGTGAGAGAAGATAAAAGACTAAGCCTACTCACTTGCAGTGAAGCAATTTGGGACTCTCCGTATAGACCCGGACTTTGCTGGAGGTTCGGACTACGGACCGATCTCTGTCCTACTTGCTGGGAAGGCACTGGTAGGCCCCTAAGAGATGATAAACATTTGTTTAGCGATAGCTCACCCTACGCCTGAACATGAACACACTGAAGGCAAGTACGCTTGATGCATGCATCTCGATACAAAACAATGACTGAAAAGGAATGACTGCAGTGAAGTTTCAGTACACAATAAACTGATATATAATTGCTCATAACTGGCTACTTTGATGGAAAATGTCCTTTCCTTAACACTCCTCGGTACCTCTCTTAAAGTAATGCACACTGAGCTGACGTACTGCTCTTGACGCATTATAAAGATACTATACGGGAGGTGAGCAAATTCAACGAGTGTGTCACCAATGCCCAGTATTCTTTGTAGTTTTATGCCGGTTGTTATGTTGGAATGTTATACTCATTTCCCAATAAGTCGAAATTATCGCGCATAAGCGATATACCGCTTTAAAGTCTGATACCACTACTCAAGGCATTTTAACAAGATATTTTCATTAAATCATGAGATATTCAAGTTTTAAAGCATAATTTCACATAGCTAAGATAGTTCTGACTGTCCCTGTACGTGTCGGCATCAGCACATTATAGTGTACCAACTTCAAATATGGTTTACTAGATTACGATTTCACAATTACACATACGAAACAGCAATGTGCAATTACATAAGCAAGATATACATTCAAGATAAAAGATAATCATGCAATTTACAGCACCACTACATGTATCTACATTAGCTAGATATAGACTACTACTACTACTACTACTACTACTACTTCTTCTTCTTCTTCTACTACTACTACTACTACTTCTTCTTCTTCTTCTTCTACTACTACTACTACTACTTCTTCTTCTTCTTCTACTACTACTACTACTACTACTTCTTCTTCTTCTTCTACTACTACTACTACTACTACTACTACTTCTTCTTCTTCTTCTACTACTACTACTACTTCTTCTTCTTCTTCTTCTACTACTACTACTACTTCTTCTTCTTCTTCTTCTACTACTACTACTACTTCTTCTTCTTCTTCTTCTTCTTCTACTTCTTCTTCTTCTACTTCTTCTTCTTCTACTTCTTCTTCTACTACTACTTCTACTACTACTTCTACTACTACTTCTACTACTACTTCTACTACTACTTCTACTACTACTTCTACTACTACTTCTACTACTACTTCTACTACTACTTCTACTACTACTTCTACTACTACTTCTACTACTACTTCTACTTCTACTTCTACTACTACTTCTACTACTACTTCTACTTCTACTACTACTACTTCTACTACTACTACTACTACTACTACTACTACTACTACTACTACTACTACTACTACTACTACTACTACTACTACTACTACTACTACTACTACTACTACTACTACTACTACTACTACTACTTGTATATCCTATTTCCGGCTACAGAGGTTCTAATGGTTGTAAAACCTCTGGAGGATTGCCTCTGGAGGATTGTAAAACCTCTGGAGGATATGTGGAGGATTGCCCTGTCCATATGTCACGAGGCTGTTTAACCTAACACGCTCTCGTGTAGGTCCGTTGATAAACCGATGACGAAACGGTCATCAAGAATAAATGAGATTATATGTGAACATGCACACACACAAACCAAATATATTTACAAGATAAACACATGTCAAATACAAAAAAGCACTCAACCTGCACAACCCAGACTGATTACTAGTACCCATATAGCTAGCGACATAGAGAAAACGTGTAAGTCACATGAAAGTGTCAACGTTCGTCGGCAAAGCAATGTGCACAGGCAGAGGCACATGTGGTAGCGACGCTCATCTGTCACCGAGGGGGCAGATGAACGCACCTGGTGAGTCGAAGTAAACAGCCAGACACCCTGTCGTCGTTCGCCTGCCGAAGAGAGTGGTAGACGGACAGACACCTAGCTAACGCCATGCTATGAGGAACGTGGGTCCGGTCAACGCCACAGGCTTGGAGGAAGGTTGGGTACTCGCCCAGGTGGGAGCCTGCAGCAAACGTAGCTCAGATACTACGCTGGCCGCCACTTCCGCGTTCTGCACACCTTCCCTCCTCAACGTTTCAGCCACGTCTGCCACTTTCTCGTTCTTCGGCTGCTTCACAAACAGCGTGGAAGCCTCTCATTAGTCACGTTTTGCGACGTAACTCCATGCACTCCATCTGCACCTCATCTTCCTCACTGAATGCACGGAATAACCTCGCGTCCACCCATCCACTCGCGCACTTATCACAGCATCCAAGAGGCACAGTTCAAACAAGAAAGGCAATGTGGGTTTGGCAATCAAGAGGCAGGAACCAGGAGGTGCATCCTTGTGGATGCAGAGACGCAATGGCCGCAGGACAGGGGTATCTCAAAGATTGCCTTACCCATCCAAGAGACCCAGGTCAGATGTCAAGGCAATGTGGTTTGGACGTAGCAACCACTGGATGGGATCGAATGTAAAAAAGCTGTAAGAATTAACACAAAGTTTTCACGATTAGGAGTCTTTCATTACTTTGTGTACCTTGTGTAACTGAAAGTTCATGGTGGGACACCATTTAAAATGCCCAATTGTGGTTTGGCCTCAAAGGGATGACTGAACGGGATTTCTTTTATTCCGCATTTGGTAGAACATTGACGCAATTTTGAAAGACTGGGTTTTAATGGCACCGAAAGAGGGGGCCGACGGACCCGCCCATGGGCTCGCGTGGGCATAGGAGCGGGCTAGTCTGCACATAGGAGCGGGCTAGTCACCATTCTTATTTAATTTTTCTATCCGGGTGACGAAAGAGTGAGACGGGGCCCACGGACGCAGCTGAGGGCTCACGCGGGCCTACAGACAAGGCGAAGGAAAGCCCACCTCCTCCCGGGATGAATACGCGAGATGCGCTTCTGACGTACCACGACATCACATTGCACTACCGCCCATCCGACCTCACCTTCCCCCCACCTCACCAATCCCTTTCGCAGCACCAACAACACCTGTTCGTGAACTTCAGGCCCGCACCTTCCTTACTCCTGTACGTCTTGCCTTCTTCCACCCCGGAACGTACTTGCCGGCCTGCCGCTTATGTGGCAGCTCAATCGCTAACTATGAGCACATACTTTACTTCTGTCCGGCACATTTGCCCCCTGCTTCTTGGCACCTCAGAAGTCCGCAGCAGTGGGAGGCTCCTTTGTCCAGCACCAGACCGGACCTGCAACTGCGGCTGGTGACTTGGGCGGAGGACGTCGCGGCTAGGCACTGCCTGGACGCCACAGCCGGCAGCCTGAAGACCACCCACAACGCTGCTTTTTAATTTTCTAAAGACGACAAAGAGTGGGAGCCCTAGGGGTGGTGTTCGGCGGTCGAGAAGTTTTCTGCGGCGGGGTCGAGAAAGGCGGCGTCGAAGTGATGGGCTGGTGGGCCACGGCTGCACAGTGTGCACTCACTGCACGGATCCAGCGTGAGTCAGCTTCAAATTCAGCTGGAGTGAGATTTACCGTCGACTTGATACTCCATATCGGCGGCTTGAAGATTCAGGAACACTTTCGGTGAAGGCGGCGAAACGCGAGTGGCGTCAGCCGCTGTGCGTTCCACAGGGGCGCGTAGCCGAGCAGCGCACGATAGAGCGCATCGGCGGCGTGGCAAAGCACAAAAGTGGCTCAGAAGTGTCAAAAAAGGACGTTATTCGGCTCCAAAAGTGTTAAAATTGTCCGCTTACCTTCACGAATGCACTGGGAAGTTTCACGAAGAAAGGGCAAAGAGTTGCGGTGAAACGGGCCAAGAAGTATGGAGCTCGTGCGACGCCCGTCCGTCCATCCCCTCCGATAGCTGGGCGCTTCTCTCTGGTTTATGTGGTTCGATGCCATTCTCGCGGTCAATGGCATAAAGAGACAACAGTTGATGCACGCTGTCCTGCTGGACGCCCTTCCAGTTGAGCAGATGCTCACTCCATCGGCGTTGTGAGGCTAGAGGGGGATTGTGTATAGGAGAGAAAAGCTGCGCATGCTTAGTGTGAGGGCAGACGTCAATCCGCGGGACAACATTAACTCGAGCAAAAGATACTTGGCATCTATAAATTGATCGCGGCGAGTTCCACTGAGATGCAAGTTTATGGACCTAGTACCCCCCCCCCCCCCCCCCCCCTTTAACGGTTGGATAAGCTTATGTTCGCCCTGACGGGGTGCTCAACATGGCCAAGTCTCATTTACAATATGCCTCAAAAGATTGATATAAAATCATAGTAATTAAGAGTACTCTACACAATGAGAAAATTGTTTTCACACTCCCATGAGCAAAATTTACGTGCATGCAACTAGCGTAAGCTGCTTTTGCTGCACGGCCTTTTCTCAGGCCTAACGAGAGAAAAAGAACGCGATATGCAGTGGTATTCTGATCAAGAAATGAAACCCGTGAGTGGCCGTCACTTGAAAAAAAAATTTATATCACAGAACGAAATGATCGGCACATATATTGGCTGATGTCCAGGCACTATGGTCCCATTTTGAGAAAACTACGAGCATATTTCGCTTCAAATCTGGGCGTAATTTTCGTGTGCCTCGTGCGGCGTGTGTCGTCGGTGGTTCCGATGCTTGAACAGTTGGCGGTGATCAGGACGTGCGCCACTCCTGGCAGTGCTGGCTCATGGCGCGCTTCGAAGGGCACCGGAACGCGGCGTGGAACTCTGGCGTGTTTTTCAGCACAGTGTTCACCCTGTAACACCGGCGAAGAGATAGTTTCAAAAATGACGTCAGAACACGAGCGAATGCCTTCGGTTCAGCAATTCGCGCTAACCACTGGGCTGTGCACCCGGCAGTACGGTACAGAAACAATAACACAACGCTTAAGAAACGCTTTTCCTCGGTTCACAAAGCATGCAGCTCAAGAAGTCCGGGAAGCTTGTCCCCCCCAGATGGGCTAATTATGCTTGACAGGAGTACGCGCCCATCAGTGCAGGTCACATTTGCGTGCATCCGTTCTTGAGGAGCAAATGCCACAAACTTCTCAAGTGTATCCGACTACTTTGAACGATCTTTCCAACGTGCTATAACGCACAGCTCCTGCCTTGACATGACACTTGACGTGGTCAGCGAAAAAAAGTAAAAAGTACAGGTGGCGACATTCGCGTGCGAGCTCGCCGTGACTACACAAATTTCTAGAGTATTTCTTATTGGCAAAAAATTGAATAGAATGGAAGGTTAGCACGTAACAGCAAGTTCCAGTAAATTTTGTACAGCTAATGCGACCATACACAACGGTAAGACAGCGCGTCACGCTGACCCTCCGGTGCTGAAATTTTGCATTTTCTCTTTCAGAAATGAACGCATGGAGGCGAAGATAACGACAACAGGATTTCCCAGTGATAATAAATCAACCTAACTTCATTCTACGTTTTGCGTTAGTCTATCATGAAGTGCACTAAGGCAGAAACGGTACAATTTCCAACTTTAGCTGGAGTTGCAGTGTTCTAAGTAAGGAAAAACGGGAAGTTGAATTAGTGGAAACCGAGAAGTATATTACAGTGAACTCTTAAAGGCAGTAGTATACTTGCTAACTTTAAGGTGGTAATGATTTGTCACTGATGTTACAACCCCAGTGGCAAGTGCAGTTAGTAACGGCGAAGGTGGTAACAAATACTACATTCGCCGTTACTAACATTTAGTAAATGTTACTACCCTACCCATTACTAACCACAGGTAGTAATTTTATAGTTATTAAGAAACGAAAGTATTAACTGGTACTACCATGTACATCTTGCCACTGCCTTCATTGTAAATAATGGTCAATTGATGTCTCATTACTCCGCAACTTTGGGTAACCTTGCGTGATATACGTCATGAACGCGAAGAATACATAGCTGTAACAGGAACACTTCACTACAATGCTAAGTAAAAAACCCGCGCAATATATATTGGCCCTACTTTGAAGATTCATGCCTGGTACAAGTGAGCACTTGTGTTGCAGGATTAATTATAAAAAAATGTGAATCTAGAACACCATACCATACTACTACTTTATGACTGTTTGTGGACGTAGCACAAGACATTTAATCAGCCGTACTTTTATAAACACAGATATGTCATATCTGTTTATTATAAAAAGGTCACAAGAAAGCATTATCCACAGCGGCCGAAGCAAGGTACCGAACTCAGTAACATAGTCTCAGTGACTCTGAATGGTTCAATGCGCTAATATATCGGCGGTTAGAAGGCGATCATCATTGTTTCGGAGGTTTATGCGCCAAAATCGCAATATTAATGTGAGGCATGCTGTAATGAGGGATTGCAGATTAATTTATACCATCTGGTTAATTTTGATCCGTATGTCATGTTGGTTTGTTCTAGCTTACCAAGTTTGCGGTATTAGTCTATTACAACCTGTACATCACTTGCTTATGGTGCATTAGCTTGTACTTCTCCATTTTAATAATAGGAGAAGGATGCGTACATATCTTGGTCACGCAATTCAAAATGAATGCTTTTTATCTGTAGATATCGAATGCCTCATTTTCCCGTTTAAAGGTGATACGTTGAGACGATTGCTCTCATAAATGATTACAGTATGCATTTTCTTTATTTTAGATCGTATAGTTCATGGCCGAGTAGCAAAAAGGTAGCAATGGTGCAAGAAAGTAACGATTTCAGTAACGTTCTCGCTAGGTCTAGCTGGTGCATTCTTGAACACATATTTGGGTTGCACCCATCCTGTGTGCTCTTCTTCGTCCGTGTTTTTTTTTTTTTTTGCGCAACCCTAATATTAACGGCCTCTGTTACTACCCATTTTATTCCAGTTATTAACTGTGTACTAATGTAGGTAGTAAAAAGACAGCGAAAATTGCATCATATCAGTGGAGCGAATGATCAGGGGGGGGGGGGGGGGATCTGTCTGCGTCTGTGTCTTTTTGTCTGTCTGGCGACGAGCACGAGCCGCAGAGGCTCTCCGAGCCAGCCGCTCCACTTCGTCCATGCCCCACCAACGATCCGACACGTACGGTGACGATCCAGACGACAGAGAGGCACTCGTTCTCGGCGCATCCAGGCACAGCCCGCGCCACAGCCAATCGGAGAGCAGCGGTACAACGTCATTTCGAACATCCTCACTCAACTGTAGTGTGTACGTACTTCTATGAGACGGTGCCGTCTATTATACTGTTCGGGAGATACTGCCGGTTACGCCTGACGCGGGACAAGGTCAGTATAAGAGGAGCTTCGCTCCAAAATGTAAGGTTCGCAACTAGCAAGTGTTTACGAACGTAGGTGGTAAACAGGTTGCAAGAGGTTAGTAAAGGTCAAAGCAAGGTAGCAAGTGTTGCAGTTACTACCTATTATTAGCTTGCCGTTGCTACCTTTTAACTTTTTTAAAGAGTGTAGACGATGCATCCTATCTGTCGATGAGATTGGAACCCGCAACCATCGGATGCAACAATAAAAAATTTCGACAACTGGTGACGTCATGATGGAGTGTTTAGATAATTATTTCGTTCATCGTTTGTGTTGACGATGCTGATGGTCACTTCTGATTTTGATTTGATTGATTGATTTTGTTAATTTGTCAACACACGTGATGAGAGGTGAATGGGGCTTCGCGCGCGTATTGGTGAATACAGCACCTGAGACGCAGGCATTTCGATTACATGCATGCCTCACACTTTGCCAAGCCGTCATTACAGTGTTGTTATACATTGAGGTGTACAAGGATTTCGCATTTATAAATAGCGGTCGGTCACCCGACCAAGGGATAGAAAAAGTATCAGACCTTTAGTGACCAGTTAAGTGCAGGTACCGAAACGTCTTAACACGTTTTTTTTTTTTACAACGGCTTGGTTAGATACGCGTACGCGAGTAATCTGTATTAAGAAAAAAATGCGTAGATAGTAAAAAAATATCAAAGCACATGCCTGTCCCGGATGGTCACCTCACTGTGCTGGGAAGGCTTCACGGCTGGAGAGCTCCCACAGTAGCTCTGAAACAAAAGAAAATATTAAGATGACAAAATTGGCACCTGATAAGCTATTTTTTAATAACAAAACTATCTGTTATTAAACTTGTGTTTTCATCGACAACGATGTTGTGATTCGGTTATACATCGGGATTTTTCCGCACTTAAATGATGTAGGCGATGATATAACTAGTTCAAGGACGTTCATACCTATAATAAACTGTTTCGTTTTGATAACATATTTTGAAGCGTGATCACATATTACGACTCGAGTCGTTTGCTACGTGCTATACTGTTACAGTGAAAGACCGCATGCAATAGCAACTACTTGAGCTTAGTTATACCTGCAATGTCTCTAGCTTATAAACGATAATTTGTTTTCCCTTTCGCTGCCTTCAACAGTGAATGCAGTTGTCTGTTGAGCCCCATATCATATTAAGTTCGACTCATTTAGTTGTTTTATTCAACTTTACAGACAAAAATTCGACCTCTCATTCAAAGAACACTGCCACCCCTCACCCAATTTGTTCACCTCTCCCCAAAACATGCACGGACACACTTCTGCGCATCACATATTCGGTATGTGTGCACGGCAGCCGAGTAGTACAGAAAAAATGCGTGCTGATCTGCTGACGTTACCTTCTGAAGCGCGTAAGGTGGCGTGGGAAGATTATACGAGCAGGAAAAACTGGCACATGTTTTCTGGTTGCCACCGATATCACGCTGGCACCACCTTGCCACTACTCTAGTTTTAGAGGCCACGTTTAAAGCACTGTATTTTTTCTTCTCTCAGCCTAAGTTAGCAACTGCTCCTCACAGAAGCGCGTCCGCTGTTGATACGCCATGACGTCACCCACCGATGCATAAGAAACGAAGAAAAATTGGTCCACGTCCATGTTGAAGGCCTTCACGAAGCTCTTGACATCGATGTTCTTCTGGTTCACAAACTGCTTGTAGATCTGTCGCAAGAAAAGAGGAGGCGCTGTAAAACATGCCCCGAACCAAAATTGACAAGAACATAGAAACAGCAGGATAAGCTCGCTGAATAGCCTTATTTTAACAGTTGAAAAGAAACCAGGTGTTTTTGTGTGTCTGTACTCTAGCGCGCAGGCAGCGTGTCTGTATATGTGGGCACAATTAAAAAAAATTCCGCCATATCCACGAAGTGAATGATGATGAGTGGGCGAAGCTCCGGAGGTAAACCTGGTAAACCATGAATCCTCTGTACATTTTGCCCACTCGATTTTATTACATCGCTCCCCTTAGCGTACGTCGCCGCACTAAATCGAATGATTGCCTTCAACCAATGACACGTGCCATATGTGACATCATTCCTATTTTATAAGATCTCGCGTCTTTCATCAACTACAAGTACCGCTTTCTAGTTTATAACATCTTGCATCTTTTCATCATCAGCTACAAGTACCACCATCTAGTAAACACTACAAGAACTAAACGAGAGGTGGCTACATACAGGAGACGGTACCGCCATCTAGTGAACACTGCAAGAACTAAACTAGAGGTGGCTACATACAGGGGACGGTACCGCCGTCTAGTGAACACTGCAAGAACTAAACTAGAGGTGGCTACATACAGGCTACAGGGGACGCACAGCCCCCGCCCTAAGGAGCTTCGCCCCTAAAACAGCACCGGGGCAGGCTGCATGATTTTGCTGAATTTCGGCGTTCCCTTTTCCTTCAAAACGAATCAAAGCAGCCTTGCAAAGCACGCACATGGCCGCAAGATGAAAAAAAAAAAAAACGAGGTGTACGCAGTTCCTGTCATCTGATGTATTCCAATACGGTAACCAACACTAAAGACAAGATGAAGACGTGCTATGTCCTGTCCTCACCTCGTCCTCTGTACTCATTACCCCACTGCCGTAACACACCAGGATGAACTCGAATCCGCTCGCTCACCAAGACGTTATTCTGTCAGCGTTCTTTCTGTTTGAAAAAATTGCATTAGGAATGCGGAGGGCTATGATCAAACAGGTTCTAATTGGCGCGACTAGGACCGTGACCCCTCAAAAGTGGGCGACTTGGGTAATACATATTACAATGAAAATGCACTAATCGAGCAAAATGGCCTTAGTGACTTAGTTAACTGAAATGAAAAAGTTCAAATAATGAAATGTTTCTCTGAGCTCAGGCTCAGAGAAACAAATTATCTTAATGAGCCCTTTGACTTTTGCATAGTACTGTAGCGGGAGAGAAATGTTGGTACGCGCATTCAACTAAACATTATCGCGACCACCAATTCATACGCAGAGGCGCATGGCGCATACGCGGCCGACATGCCTCACGCAGCTACGGTTCTTTCTCCATCGGAATTGCAGACGCCGCAGCCGGGATTCGATTCTGGGACCTGCAGGTCAGCAGCTGATTCCTTCCTTCTTCGAAATAAAGCCTTGAGACTGTTCGACAATGCCAGATAGAGCAACATATCTCGAAAACTTTTGCGACCTTCAAGCTCAGAAAAGCTTCGTAGCGGTTATAGTTAGCCCAGAAATATCGTGAGAAGGCTGTCCCAATCTGCATACCCTGAAACTCGGGCTGATGGCAGCGGAGTCAGCGACCACTGAAAGTATCTCCTGCGTGAAAAAAAAAAAAAAACATGGCAACTGGTAAAAACCAATCGCTTTAGCCACCAAACTCGATACACATCTTTGGGCCGTTTTGGTCCCACCAGGGCTGTTAGTGAGAGAGTAGAAGGTTTATTGTAAATGTCTGGCGATATTTAACGGGCAGGGGATAGAAGCACCCCAGCCTAGGTGACGGATTCGGAGTCTTCTTTATGAAAATCTTTTTTACTTTTCTCACACCACGGAGATGTTACATACATATGTGGCAGCGTTGTGACAAATTTGGCGCCTGTTGATTACATAAACGCGGCCCGACAAGTTGCGTCGGTCACGTGTGCCTTTACACGCACCATTTGCCAACAGTTGATGGTTCCTCATAATTGAGGCTTTCTTTCAATCGTGGGATTGTCTGGGACTGGTTGTTTCTGATACAGCAATAATATCTTTCATCAAAGTCCTTGTCATTTCGTTATTGAATGGATATGAATGGATTACCTCACGTACCAGCAACAGTTAATTGTACTCTTGGGGCTCAAAGAAATTAGAAAGAGGAGTGGGGATACACAAAGAATACATTAGCTGATTTTGTAGAGTAAGAGTTGTGTAACGAAGCTAGAACAAAACCTTAAAGGCAAAAAAAAAGGTAGAAGTACAAAGCAACTGGCGACTGGTGAAAAGTTACAGCAACAAGACAACACATTGACACAGCAGCGGGATTACATATATATATATATATATATATATATATATATATATATATATATATATATACATATATACATATATATACATATATATATATATATATATATATATATATATATACATATATATACATATATATATATATATACATATATATACATATATATATATATACATATACATATATATATATACATATACATATATATATATACATATACATATACATATATATACATATACATATACATATACATATATATACATATACATATATATATATATATATATATATATATATATATATATATATATATATATATATATGAAACTCTTCTGTAAGAGCTATCATAGGGATGATCACCTTAGCTGATCTCGTTAGTATGCGCGGTCCGGTCAGATAAGTTACATTGGGTTAGGTTAAGTTAGGCAAGGTTAGTTTATCGTAACACGATACCGTCTCTGAAGCGTTTTGGCTCGCCGTCTCGGACAACTGCTTGGCGAAGCATTCCCGAGTTTTCTGGAAGTGCTTCTTGGTGACGTCAGACCAGGCAGGCTTTGAGTAAGGGCTCACGTGATCACCGGTTCCTGCCGATTTGAGAAACAACAGTACTACACGCTGCAAATTTCGATTCACGCCTATACATATCTCTGAGGGTAATTTACAGGTCAAACCCGTTACAACAGACATACATCGAGCACCAATTCTTGTCTTTTATATAAGGTGTCTCTTATAAGCAGAGTACCGCGTATGCATTCTTTTACCCCAATGTTAAGGTGTACGCACATTGCTGTCTCTTAAACCAATTTGTCGCTTACGTCAATGCTTTTTTGTAAACGGGTTCAAATGTATTGTTTTAAGCGATTTCAACGTCTAAAAAAGGTAATGATACGAAAATTTTCCGTCCTTCTGTGCCAAATGAAAAGCCAGTCCCGCAAAGCCTATAAACAGCACTCGTAAGCGTGAGCGCATTTTTAAAATTTAAAATATTTTAAAATATTTCATTGGTTCCTTATTTTGTGTCAGGACGTCACAACAAGGTATCAGCTCGACACATGCTCAATATCCTGTCGTTTACGTGGCCGCTATGCTTCGAGGCTTTGTTGGGGACGCACAAGTGGCCGTATCGAATGTTTTGGTACGTGACGTCATCACAACTAGACCCACTGATGCGTGACGTAACCAGAATAGACGCTGTATACCAACGTCACGATAGTAGGTGCGTCCCGAGGAAATCGACATTAATCTTAAAGTATAGTCTAGCACTTGCCGAGCTGCACTCTAAGCTCAAAGCAGTCTCTGTACTCTGGAGACTAATGTCAGTAAGAGAGTAAACTCACCCGCAAACACTGACGCCAGACAAAATTCTTTGATAGACTTACGTACCTTCTCGCAGAACTTGAGACACGAGGCAACGAGAGATCTTGGGAAGAATGTCCGGCATGTGAACCATGCTGAAACATGAAAAATAACAGCGCAATCAGCCCTTTAGTTACACTCGGCAAGCACGGTAGGCAAATAAATTAACTGCTGTAAGTGATGCTGCTTAATAAAAAAAAATGAAGAAAAAAACGCACAGGAAGTTGTCATGCGAAGGATGGGAGACGTTCCAGAACGAAACCGGAGCATCTGTGAAAGAAAAATAAGAGGAACAATCTGCACTGGCATAGGGAACCAGAATGACCTCGCAGGAACTCACAGATGTTTGTTCCTTGTGCGTCGAAAGAACACTCCGGATCTAGGATGGTACCCAGCCACCTGCGACGTAGATGTTAAAACATTACTAATTCATCGGCTTAGTAATGAAGATTATCCTCGCTTTCATCTATCCTGAAACCGCACTATCTTATGCAGAGCTGCCTAGGTTTAGCTACCGAAAGGCGCGATAAGTGGTAAAAAAAAAACGCGATAAGCTGATATGCACAGAGAAGCAGTAACACGTTAGCTAGCTGAACACGTTCACGTTATCTCAGGGAAATACATGTTATCACTGAAGTTCGTAGTTGAAAGCAGGTTACGTTGCCATTCCTATGTAAGTAGGTGTGCCACGAGAAAATCGACATTAATAATAAATAATGTTTTCCTATAGGGGGGCCATTTCTAAAACGTCCTTTCCGCTTTGCACAGAACACAAATTTTTAACATCACGAGACGATGTCAAGATGAACTTTGAACAAAATAGCGTTGAGAATTCAACGAGATGAAGAAAAGGTGTTTTGAACTCGTCGCTCTATCCAGGGTGGTAAACTTCAAACAAAAGTTGAAGCCAAGAGAAAAACTGGACGTACACCGAATAGCAAATTTTTACAGGACGTGGACGACTCTTGGCCGCAGTAGGGAATGAGGTGGGAAAGAGACAAGGGGCATAAAGGGCGAGGAGCAGCTTCGTGTCACGCACTCGCATGAGCCACGCTACCTCTCCTATACACTAATCGAAACAGGCCACTCTGACTACCGTGTAACACGAGAGATATCTCTGCTTCATGGTCTAACTTGATGAAATTCCGTAGATTGGTCATGTCGGCTTGTAGCGGACGTTTAATGTGTCGCCCGCCTTTTGAGAATGCCGCCCATCGGGTGTTCTAAATCAGCTGGGCACATCGTCTGTCATTGTGCGCATCGCGTATAAACATTGTAACTTGAACGCCGGTTAGCTTGCTGTCATTCGTGTAGTGTGTGTGTGGTGTGTTTACAGAGTTGGCCATTACTTTGTTCAAAAAAGAATTCTTGATGTGTGAACCCGCTTTTGTAATTTAGCACGCTGGTGTGGCTTCCAACAGTATTTTTTCTGTCTGATTTCTTTTTAGTTCCAATGTAATGCACCAGTCCTCTGCTAGGAGAGTCCAGTGTTCATATCTGAAAACAGGAGTTTTGGCATTCTAAGGGTGGCGTGGAACTTGGGTGTGGGGTACTTATGTTGTCAAACCCACCCGCTTGAGTGACAACCGCATGACCGCCTGCATGTCCCCCGTCCGTGCCAGCGTGCCCTGGTGTCCAAAGAATTTTAAAACTTGTTCCAATGTCTTGAAATCTTGCTAATATTTTTTCTAGTGTCGTTGGCTACAGCATTTTCAGTGGTTGAAGCCGCCAGTTCAGTTACTGCCTCGTACGAATCTGTAAGGATGCGACAGTGAATTGTTGGAATTGATATTGAATGTTACTGAATTGATATTGAATGACGTTTCTAATACAGTGGGCAGTGGTATAGGTGGCAATAACTACTACACGCTGGAACGTTTGACTGGAAGCTGCGTTCCCGGACAAAGCGACAATATGCGTCTGTATGAAATTTCATGCACCGCAAACTTTTGCTGCTGGGTGTACGTTGCGATTTTTGTCTCTTCTCTCTCGAACGCAACTGTTCTCATATCACAATGAAATGAAATGGCCACAAAAATAGCCTCAAAATCAGTGGGAAGCAAACTTATGACGTGTACAAGACTGACGAATTGCTATAAAATGATACTCTGATTTGCCGTCGACGTTTTTGTAGCAAGGTTTATAATAGGCAGTTTGTCAGTAATACCCTCACTGCCTTCTCATTGGCAATTTGCCAACCTCGCAACCAACAAGTGCAAATTGCCTTTAGTAACCATAATCGTCATCACCACCACCATTACAATCATCACCATAAGAAGCTCCTTGAGTCCAGTCGTTACCTATCGTCGACGTTGGCTGATTGCGTCCTCAGCGTGTTCTCAAAGAGCGCCTTCCGAATGGACGCGTACGAACGGAGGCCCTCGTTCTCTGTTACCATCGGAACCTGATCAAAAGACAAGATTACGAGCGAAATAAATTGCAGTCAGTTATCATGAGGATGAATGTCATTTAGCAATACATCGGCCTACACACTCATCAACACTGTGACGTGCATTAAGTATGGCTCGTAATTTTCTATTCCCGTGTACCAATTGCTTAGTTGCACATCAATACCTTCCTAACTCACCACTCCATCCGCGATTTCCATCATTTCCGCTTTTCTTATGACCCGTTGCCGATTTTTCCCTGCTGCTGTAGCTCGACCGACTAAAGCCCGTTTCACTTACACAAAAAGTAGCAATTTTTAGTCTTCAATGTCGATCGCAGCGAAAAAAAAAGGGGGGGGGGGCACTTCCCTCCCGCGGCAGCGGTCTGCGGCGAGCTACCAATATGTCGGAAATTTTTGCTCTGATCGCAGCGGCGAGAGTGATTTCTGTTCGGGTCGGGGGTCGGGTCGGGCCGGCCAAGCTGTCGAAATCACTTCGACGTGTTTGTTTTCATAATGGCCGCTGTTGCGCATCTTAAAGTGTACTTAGATTAGAAAGTGTTCTTAAATGACGAAACACAAGTTCTCTTCGATATCGTTCATGGAAACTTAATATCATGACGCACAGATTGTTACATTCTATTTGAAAAATTCCTATTGTCTGCCATAACGAACGATGGCAAGAAACGTTGCTCGTGGACCGTTCGCGGTTCATGTGAAACGAAACCGCCATTAGCGGCGGTTGCGAGCAGGGCGATTGGAGCGAACGAAACGATGTTTTTTTGCTGCAATTGCGGCATGTGAAACAGCCTTAACGCGGCTTCTTAAATTAGCTAGTAGTGGATGGTGCAACAACACCCGAGGTTTTACGTCCCAACATTACGATCTGATTGTGAGGGACGCCGTAGTGGGAGGGCTGTGGAAATTTTGACCTTGTGATTTTTCAACATGCACTGACATCACACAGTACACATACCTCTACTATTTCTCCTCGATCGAAATACGCCCGGCGTAAACCGAATGCAGCAATATTGAATTGAGAACCGAGCGCGGTAACAGCAGTGGCGTATTTAAGGCACGCAGCTACTTTATGGTTTAAAAAATCGAATCTTTCGCTCATTGCACAGGCCATATAGGCGGATAGTAAATGCTCACTTTTGCCTTGAGGACACGATTTTAAATAGGCTACAGCTCAAAGCGCGTCGAAGCGATGTTCGATAAGCGACTGATTGAGTGCTGGACACTAACAGCTCGAACTGTGAGGAATGACCCACATAAGATTAAACAATGCACTCACGTTTTCGTACTGGGCGAAAACCTTGAATTTGTCGATTATCCAGTCGGGATAGAAGGCCCTTACGCGGCTAGTCAGCACCTGGAACGCAAGACGAAATTTCACAAACATTATAGAGAGAAAACGACCAGCTTCAAAGTTAAACCTCTTGAGAGCTAAATTAGTATTACCTGTTGGGGTATGACGTTCTGGTTACTGGAGCGTCTACTAGATGCTCCAGAAACGGGTTTTGTGCTCGCGCGATGGCTGCCACTGCTCTCATGAGGCTAAGTAGCTCGCATGTGATATTGGGGGTTTTACGTCCCAAAACCACGATGTGGGTCTCAAGCATTTTTGACTTGATCGTACGTGCGGCCGCCGCGTATGAGATTCGAATTCGTCATCTTCGGTTCAGCAGCGCAAGGCCATAACGACTCGATCACCATGGTGGCGGCTCATCACGGTAGTTGAAAATTACAAACAAAATTTAGGGAATGATAATTATTTTTTTACATTTCCCGAATTTCTAACTTAACAGTTATTCAGAGATGCAGGATGATACACTGTCAAATAGCTCAAGTTCAAGTTTTCGACAAATAAGTGCCCTGTCCCGCCACGGTGAAACAAACTGCCTGAGCCAAAAAAAAAAAAAAAACCGTCTTCCATTAGATGTAACCATGTGTGGATGTGAAGCAGCGGATAGATTGTGAAGGGCACTCGCAGAAAGTCGTCTACGTCGCCTTAAACAGGTGTACCAACATTCAGAAGCTATGCATGACAGTGTGTCGGTGACTATCACTTGATGCCGGTGACCGCTGCCTTGAACGCTACTGGTGACCTAGGAGGATATAATATAAAAAAATTGCTGGAGTGGAGGGAGCGCTCTTCAAGTGAAGCCAGCGCCGCCATGTTGTGGTGGGCAGAAAGCTCGGCTCGGCTGGCTCGGTGGCGGCCAGCGCTGCCAGTTCACCTGCAGCGACGGTGGATTGCGGTTCGTGCGCCTGTCTTTCCTTGACAAGTGTGTCTCTGCAGTGCATTCGAATGCGTGCGGCTCGATTCAAGCGAGCATGGTACAATCCTGCGTAGCGTATGGGTGCACAAATCGCGCGATTCCTGCTTCCAAGATCACATTTCACAGGTGCGTACTGAAAGCACGTAGTGCTTACGCGGTCTAATACGGCTGACTCGTGTTTTTCATTGGTAGGCTTAAGGAATTAATATTTGGAAATTATTGGCAGGTTTCCAAAAGATGCTGAGACACGGAACCTATGGGAGCGAGCTGTGCGTCGTGAACACTGGAAACCGACAGATAAAGATCGCCTTTGCTCTGCGCACTTTGATCCGGCGTGTTTTGACCGGACCGGACAAACAACAAGGTTGAAAGCGGGAAGTGTGCCGACTTCGTTCGCTGCTTTTCCTGCCCACCTCCAGGCACCGGTAAGCATCGGAACTTCGCAGATATAGTGCTCTGACATCAAGGAGGTTGGAATGACGTAGACATATCTCTTCTGTCGTGTTTTGTCGACGTGACTGCATTGCTGCGTGTTTCCTCGCGAGCTTTTCGTCCCGTTCGCTCGTTTACAATATCGCTCAACACACGATTAGCGCATGATCATTGTCGAATGTTCCCGAACATGCTTTCGTGAATACATATATTCATGTTATGAGCAATAATTGAAGTATATATATCATTCTAAAAGTAGTTAATTTCCACTATGTGCTTATTTCAGGTGAAAAGGAAGCGGCCAGCACCAAAACCTCGAGGATGCAGTCCTGCTCAGCAGCAAGAGGCCTTAAATACTGAAGATCATGTCACTGTATCACCATCAAAGCAGTGGTACAAGACGAAGTTGCAGGAAACAGAAGACGAAAGATTGCACTTGAAGAAAAAAATTAAAACGTTGCAGCAGAGCAAACGAAGGCTGACACAAAAGAAAATCACCGCTGAAGAAATTATTAGAGGCATCGAAGAACAAAAGCTTTTGTCAGAAGAGGGCTCCAAGATGTTCGATGCAGCATTTTCTCCTGACATACAACAGCTGCTTCACCGGGCACGGACAGAAAGTGGAGGTAAATACCCTCCAGAGCTGCGAACGTTTGCACTAACTTTACATTTCTACTCACCAGCAGCCTACGAATTTGTGCGATCAAAGTTTAATGACGCCCTCCCTTCGCAGCGCACAATCAGAGAATGGTATAGGTCTGTTGATGGCCAACCAGGCTTTACAGGTGAAGCATTTTCTTTCTTGGAGAAGTTGGTTCAAGGTCGCTCTGAAACTCTTTACTGCGCTCTGATTGTCGATGATATGTCGATTAGGAAACATGTTGAACTTGTCGGAGACAGGGTAGTTGGCTACGTTGATTTTGGAGCATCTCTTGATGATGACAGCCTTCCTGAAGCCACAAATGTTTGTGTTTATATTGTTGTTGGCATAAACATGAGGCTGAAAATTCCAGTCGGCTACTTTCTTATCCACTCGCTCACTGGTTCTGAGAGGGCTGAACTAACAAAACAATGCATTGAACGACTGGAATCTGTGAAAGTTCAAGTTGTCAGTCTAACATTTGATGGTGCGTCATCAAATTTCACTATGGCAAAATGCCTTGGTGCAGAACTGAAGCCTGATCCTGTCGAGTTCTCCACATCCTTTAAAAACCCAGTTGATGAGTCAAGGGATGTGCATATCCTGCTTGACCCATGCCACATGATTAAGTTGATTAGAAATTCACTGGCAACAATGTGTTACATCACTGATGTTGATGGAAACCACATAAAATGGGCTTACATAAAGGCACTGGAGGCTTTACAGCGCGAGGAAGGGCTCCGCCTTGGCAATAAGCTAACTAAGGTGCATATGCAGTGGGAGAAGCAAAAGATGAAGGTACGGCTCGCAGTTCAGGCACTCAGCGCTTCAGTCGCAGACGCTCTTGAATTTTGCGAGCAAACGCTGAAGCTGCCACAGTTTAGAGGTGCTAGTGCCACGGCAAAATTT
This sequence comes from Rhipicephalus microplus, assembly GCF_043290135.1. Taxonomy (NCBI): domain Eukaryota; kingdom Metazoa; phylum Arthropoda; class Arachnida; order Ixodida; family Ixodidae; genus Rhipicephalus; species Rhipicephalus microplus. The sequence continues at coordinate 10,656,037 of NC_134709.1, read as the reverse complement.
GTGAGGGTATTTGATCATCTCTTCGATTTGCTAAACTCCAGAAATGCGTTTGCAAAATCATACAAAGCCCCCCTTCGAAAGCAAAATGAGCCTTGTTGGAAACCATTTTTTGCCGACGCTCGAGAGTACATATGTGCTTTAAAAGACCCATTCGGTCGACCACTTTTGCAGGGAACAAAGAGGACAGGATTTGTGGGTTTTCTTGTGTGTATACAGAGCACAGAAAGTATCTTCAAGGAACTCGTTCATGAAGGTCAACTTAACTATCTGCTCACGCACAAGATGAGTCAAGATCACGCAGAAACTTTCTTTGGCTGTGTGCGAGGACGTGGGGGGTTCAACAACAACCCTACAGCTGCCCAATTCATGGCAGCTTACAAGCGTCTATTGGTCCAGACAGAAGTGAGATCGTCCACCTCAGGCAACTGTTCGCAAGATATTGTTTCTATTCTGGGTGCATCTGCCTCTGCCACTACATTTTGTGCAACCACTGAGGTCACATCGCGAAGGTGTGCCATCCTACAACCAGAGGACCACGATTACACAGACCGAATTGACTATCCAGAGAGCCTCTCCACATTCGTTTGCTCTGTCGTGCCTTACATTGCAGGCTTTGTCGCTCGCAAAATCGCTACTACAAACACCTGTGAGTTGTGCATAGAAGCTCTTCATGGAGCGGATACATCTCTATTGGTGAGACAAAAAAATCGAGGTGGACTCTTTTACCCTTCCGAAGACGTTGTGTCACTGTGCGAAACAGCGGAAAAGGGGCTGCGTCGACTGCAGGCTTCCACTCAATGCCTTAAGAACATACATGCCAATACCAAACAACTAGTCCTGGAGATTTTGAGTCAATCACTGGAAAAGAGGTGGTTTTCACAATTGGAACAACATCTTTTTGACGTCGACGTGTTGGACAACCATATTTACAACTTGAGCAAGCAAGTATTGGAGCTGTACATCAAGATCAGGCTGCACCACATGACAAAGGAACGAAGCCGGGAACTCGTGAAAGACAAAGTTAGGTCTTTGCTTTCAAGACTCGTCATTTTTAGGAATCAGTGAAACAACTTTGCCATAACGTTCATGTTGGCTAAAGGCTGAGAAAGCTGTACAAATAAAATTTTAACACATGAAAAACGAACCGTTCTGTAGTCTCTTTAAATACTGCCAGTGTATCGGCGACTATGTGAGCACGTTTTTACTTCTCTAGCAGCAATCATTTGCGAAAAAAAAACGGCCGCGGAAGTGCACTATATGCTACGCGGCCGCCTTCCTGCCCACCACAAGATGGCCGCCGCCGGCTTCACTGTGCTCTATGGGTAAGTATAGGCGGCTTCCACTCCAGCAATTTTTTTATATATATCCTCCTAGCTGGTGACCATGACTATAGCACTGCTGAACAGCCGGTTACACAACGCACACGACAGAGATATCGAACGTGATCCCGTGCTAACCAAAACTGGCACGCTCCTTCTCAAGGAAACGTGGAACGCTGCATGACCGACGGTCAACGGCTACAAAGTGATCGTGTGTGCTGAGGAAGCGTTTTGGTGCATTCGCCGCCGACTCGAGAGCGACAGGGAGAAGGGACGCACATGTGCAAGGGGGATTTGACACCGCAGGAGGGAGAGAGACAAACACAGCCCCCGCCATAACCTGCTTTGCATCTAAAAGCACGACCACTTAATTACTTTCGTTGATACTTCGCCTTGGCGTTTGCCCATTTGGCAGCTTATTTTGCAAAGGCAGCAGTCTTATGTGTAAGGTGAAACTGTTTCTTTGGCCGAACTTGCGGCCAGTCGACGGAAAATGAGATTGCAGCAATACACATTGGCATCAATGGCGGTGAACAGAGCGTCTGCCATTGATCAACTGATCATTCACGTCTTGCAAGTAATCTTAACTAAACGATCTACTACAGTCTTCAAGTTTTTCGAACACTGCACGCGCGGTTCGCACTGAGCATTGCTTAAAGTTTTTGTATAGGAGAAAACCAAAGATAGAAAAAGGGAAATAAGAAACAGGCGTGGTAATATGTAGAGCAGATGCTAAATAGGAGCTCTCCAGGAATTGATTCCGACAGAAATCACTGGGACTGAGAGGGTTAATTTTGTTTACGGCAAATAACTAGGCTTTTTGTCTTACCTTCTTCGACAGCCGGGTCTTGGTCGCGTCATCCATCCAGTTAATCTTCCTAACGAAAGAAGACACGGCGTCTTTCGTGGCTGCGGTGATGTTTGCAGCCTGATCGAAAACAGCGATAAACCATCAGACTTCAGTGAGGCTTAGTGGTGAATGGGTCGGTTGGCATCTTACAGGTCAGAGTAAACGAAAACAAAGAATTAGGAAAGAAAGACTAACTTTGTTTTCTACGTGCTATTTCTTCCAGAGGTCTGTTTCTTGTAAGCCCTAACGTGTATCTCTTAAAAGCACGTCACATACTAGTCACACTAGCCTGCACCTATGGGCGCGCACTCTAGAATGATGTGATGAGTCGGACTTTCGGTCACCCAGCCTTCGGGGAACGTGATGCGAGCACGTGCTTCCTAGTCTGTACTGGCGTCGCAAAACATGCCAAATTTCAATGAATACCTTTCAGCCACAGCCACTGAAATACGGAAAGTTCACCTTGAAACCTATGACGTCTGGGGCAGACATTTCAGTGCAAAATTTCAAAATGAGGCTCCGACCTCTTTTCTCCCCTATCCTGCCTATAATAACGAAATTGGCGACGGTTGGAGGACAATTGGTCGTTCTAAACCAATTCACTATTTCCATTTAGTGTCGCTTTCAAAGCATCGCGTGGCACGTACCTTAAAGTTGTGCAGTCCAAGCTTGAAGGCGTTGAATCCGGCGTAGAGTGACATGACGGGGAGTGACTCGGCGACCACGCGCAGACAGATCTCCTTGCGAAGGGAGGGAGACCTGCCCAGCGCACTCAGGGCCTGCAGCTTGGAAGGCAGGAAAGGCGACGCCAACACCACTTCGCGGAAACCGAGGTAGTTGAGCACGATGTGCCTGCGACACACGATCGCATGACAACAAGGGCTGTACGTTAATGGCTAGTCTACAGCCGTTAACGTCTTCTTGCTGTACTGAACTGTGACGGTTAGGGAAGAATTGGACAATCCAGCGTGTTTGCTTACAGTTTAGAGTTATACAATTTGCACAGCTAAAGTTCTTGTGCAGTACCGGAATAGCACCACCAGCACCACTGTACTATCCATTTCTGGATACGCCATCCACTGTTCCTCACTCTAATGATAAAATGAACGCGAGATACACAAAGTCAAGATCGAAATAGGGGGCACTCAATATCGTTGAAAGTTGAGCGTGATGGTGTCTGTTCATGTTTACTTGTGAAGCAGCACACGGAGACAAGGAAAAAAAAAGGAACGAAAGGGACTCTGTTGCTCTCGCGGCAAGTTTATTTCCCAGAAGGGATGGCTAATATAGAGCATGATAGCGTCGCCCGTGTGACAATGACGTTCAAGTTACGGCAGTTTTCTGGCGACTTTCCAAAAAGACATTTCTAGGCTTTTGCATCTATTCGAATGCTTCGAATATTCGAACGAATCTTTCGAATTCGCTTCGATTCGAATAAAAAAAATCGCAGCATATCCACAGAGGGAATGATGAGTGGGGTGAAGCGTCTGCCTGAACGGACAGATGGACGGACGGATGTTTCGCCCCACTCATTCACTCCGTGGATATGCTGTGAAAACCACTAACGCTATCTAGTTTTATTATTCCTAAGGGCATATATACACATAACGCCATCAATTGAGCAACTCAACTAAAGGTGGCTACCTACTCCTCCTACTACTACACTACTACTACTACTACTACTACTACTACTACTACGACTCCTCCTCCTCCTACTCCCCCTCCTCCTACTCTTACTCCTACTACTACTATTACTACGACTACTCCTGCTACTCCTTCACTTACCAAACTTCACTTTTCGCTTTGAATTCGCTTCGACACTAAAAATCACTCTTGCCCAAGCCTAATCACTTAGAAGAACCAATGCTTGACTGATGCAATAATTTTTTTAGATATATGGAAGGCCTCGGTAACTTCCCTCGTTCAGTGATAACTCCCTGATATGAAGTTTTTTCATATCACTAAAAAATAATTGCATCAGCCAAGCATCGGTTGTTCTAAGAGATTGTGAAATGTCTTTTTGAAGATCACCGGAAGCTGTTATTACATGAGCGTCTGTCGCACATCGTACGCTATCGTAGTGTATATTAACCATGCTTTCAGCGAAATTAACTAGTTTCGACTGCAGCGGTCGTCTGTATTTTCGATTCCTTTTGCGCCTTGTCTTCGTGCGCTGCTTCGCAAGTAAAAAGGGGACGTTATTTATTCTATGTGCATTATTTTAGAGTGCTCTGGTTAAACGCCGCCCCTGTTATTTAGGAACCCTGCGCACGCCTATGACTCTAGTTGTCGGCTAGTTGGTCAATATGAATGTTTTGGGATACGCAGGGATGTCTTGTTCACAACAGAATGACAGCTGAGCAGCCGTCTCATGCAGCGTTGAGCGCATGACATGTCCGGGAGGACCCGTAGTTTTTTTGTTTGTCAAATTATCTATTCGATGTGTTACTTGCGGTCTGAATGAATAGTGATCCAAGGATGAGTCGTCAAAAACAGGTCACTGACCAATATTAAGACAAAACAAGAATGACGGCTGAGCAGTAGGATGTTATGTAGCGTTGAGTTCATGACGTAATGTCCAGAAGTAACCATAGTTTACTATGCCTAATGATCTATTGATGAACTAGTCTACTGTTGTTCGACTAGTTGGTAGGGCTAAACTTATCGGCTAACCCATGACTAGCTTGTGCAGGTCTCGGTTACGTGTGGGTCACGCCACCGAATCTGTGCAACGATTGCTTCGGTACAAGGCTACTCTTATCGATTGTTCCAGACAGGCTGATCTTGGTCACAGAGATGACAATGCTCTTTCGTTAGCTGCAAAAATGTTTTGGCTGGATCGTTAACATCACCCCTGTCAAATTCCGACGCCCGAGTAGAGCGACTCACGGAGCCGTCTGCTTGATGGCCGTCAGGAGGTCGTCGAGGAAATCCACGTCTTTGACCAAGAACTCGGTGGACTTGGTCACATGCGTGATGTTCTCGAGGGCGAGGCTCAGAAACTGGGGCGAACGAAGGTGGCGGGTTTTGAGGCAGCTTGATCAATACACGTGTGTCAAGATAAAGCCAAACGGCGCGATATGTTGAATCTACCCAACGCGTCCCTGGCGTATATTGTCTTTCGTGGCTGCGGTGATGTTTGCAGCCTGATCGAAAACAGCGATAAACCATCATACTTCAGTGAGGCTTACTGGTGAATGGGTCGGTTGGCATCTTACAGGTCAGAGTAAACGAAAACAAAGAATTAGGAAAGAAAGACTAACTTTGTTTTCTACGTGCTATTTCTTCCAGAGGTCTGTTTCTTCGTCTGTATTTTCGATTCCTTTTGCGCCTTGTCTTCGTGCGCTGCTTCGCAAGTAAAAAGGGGACGTTATTTATTCTATGTGCATTATTGTAGAGTGCTCTGGTTAAACGCCGCCCCTGTTATTTAGGAACCCTGCGCACGCCTATGACTCTAGTTGTCGGCTAGTTGTACAATTGTAATTGCTAATTAATTGTACAACTACGAAGGTAGGGCTATACTCTGTTATGTGATCATCACCTGGGATGGTGCGGTGAACGCTCGTATACTGTGCACGCATTACTAGAGAGCTTTAGAGTGGCGTAATGCTAAGTTAGTGTTCGTGTTGGGGCGCCCTTTATTTCCGTCAGTTAACGGGAACGCGCAAAAGTTTAGCGTACGATGCATGCACAGTTGCGGCAAACGGAAAGCTTTGCCTACGCTTCATTAAACGTTTTTTAAGGCGATCGCTTTCCATGCCTATACATAAGTGAAACGTTGCCGGCGGCATCAGCCCGAGAGATGCGAAAACTCATCAAGGGATCATGCCAGCCTATGGCCCTTCCAGGTTTCCACAATTTATGGCGTCATGAAGTTCCATACCCTAAAGTCTTATGATGTCATGACTGTCGCTTGGTCAGATGTGGGCGCATCCCGTATGCACCGCGAAACCCCGAAGGGTGCAGAAAGCTTTTAGTGGATGACAAGTACGGACGCGGGAGGACAAAAATGGGAAGACAAGAATAGACGCGTTAGCGCTTATTTCCGGACTATGATCCTACAGATCATGCAGTATCACGATAAAACGGATGCTTGGGTTAGTTCGTGATCTGGAATCAACATATTTCCATAGCGTAGAAAGTAGTTGTAGCGCATACCTACAGAATGAAGAAACATGGACAGGAAAGAGCACTGACTTTAACTAAATTTTATTAGCGATAACGCTCGTAATATATACACATGCGGTACCAACTAGCTTGATAAATATAAGAGAGGGTTTTCGTCGGATTGAGTGGGGTTGGGTTAGGTTATGTTAAGTTGCGTTAGGTTTTTCAGCCCTTATGTATAACTCCGTGCCAGTTTGTCAACCAAGGCCCACCTGATTAACGTTCCTGCCTTTCATTCGCGTCGTCTATCACTATTGCAAAATTTCTCTAACCGTGCGCATCCATATAGTAGATCAATTCAATGTCTTCATTTAGCGTCCCAGATAAACTGCCGCGGGAGCCTATCGGAGCTCGCGGAGAAGATGGCGAATGTCACAGCGCTCGCAACCGTACGGTAACTGCGGTCGTTCATTCAGTGGCGTAGCTCGTAGGAGACACTGGGTACGTGCCCCTCCAAAAATTACTCCTTGCCATGCAGTACAGCTCACGAGACCACATTCGATTACTCTTGCAGGTGAGGTCCCCACTTTAGATGAAGGACATGCCTCTACAGAAAGAAACTACTGAACACGCCACTATGTCTACGCCACTACGTCCATACACACAGAAAGTGAGTATAGAGAACGGCATTTCGAAAACTCACCTCAGTCAGCTCGGGATGGTCGGCAAGCTTCTGGACGGCCATCTTGGGCTGGGCGCGCAGCATGTTGGCCAGGCGGCTCTCGAAGGCGGACACTTCGACGGCAAACACCGGTACAAGAAGGCGCTCGCGGAACGGGGACAGGGCATGCATCACCGCGCCGTAGTACCACTTCACAGACCAGTTGCCCACACGGGGAGACAGCAGAAGTTTCGGATGGCCGATCTGAAGTAGAATCGTGGAATTTACTAGAGGGTTTCTACGGTGGAAATAAAAATAAATCAGTGATCATCCACGATGAAGCGTTTTCTCGCCATGAACACACTCCAAACATAGTATTTTTACTGCAGTGCGACCCAGTCCTGCAATTATGTCGTCATCAAAAATTTTATGGGGATGTTGGTTTATTGCAGGGCGAGGGAGTAGCAGCACAAACACACACCCACTATAGAGAGACGACATGGACACGCAGCGCTTGTGTGCGTCCGTGTCGCCCCTCTTGCGTGTGTGTGTGTGTGCACGCTCTTACTCCCTCACTCTATAATTATATCTTCATATCTTCCTTTCTTCGTTTATACAGCGACGACTGCTGCTGATCGGAAGTTTGCGTGATCAAGTCTCGTCCCGTCCCAGTCACCACATTTCGATAGACACAAACTATTGGACGCCCATGCGCTTAGATTTAGGTGCACGTTAAAGAACCCCAAGTGGTCAATTTCCGGAGCTCTGGCATAAAGCTTCAATCATGATTTCGAGGTTTCCGGACATAATGAAAGATAATATTTGATGATGTTATAATAATAATAATAATAATAATAATAATGAGAACAATTATCTTTTCGCTTGACCTCAGGCACTCTTGCATCTGTTATTTGTCATTTTTTTGTCATAATTAAAGCTTACGATGAGACATAGGACGGAGGCTTGCATTATACTTCTGTACCATCGTTTAGTTTGCACTGAAAAGGTTTTCTTGAACTATGACTGAACATGTTTTGCATGACCTTTTAATTGGATGTCTGTGCCTGCGTTAGGTTAAGTTACGTTTCATGCGTCTGTGTCCAAGTGCCTTATTTTCTTCAACGATCCACCTGGTTCTTCGAGCTCGCCCAGAAGTTAGCGTGTAGCCATCAAGGCACTTTCGAAGTCATGCTGTGGTTTGCGAGTACGATACACTGGGTTGATTGTCGGAATATTGGAGAAGCCTTCGCCCTGCAGTGAGTGTAGTAAGGCTGATGGGGAGACCGCGTAGAGAAATGCGTCACAGGTAGAATTCAGGTCGGGCTGCCGCTCACCGAGAGTATGCTGGCGCCTTGCTTGTGCGGGTGTTTCTCCACTCCAATGGAGATGAGAGCGGGCAGGTTGAATCGGCGCAGCAGCCGAGCGGCGGCTCGCCAGATGAGCGGCTGCTGGACGGGGTCGGTGAAGGGCCAGCCCGACAGGTCCGTCGACTTCTGCAGCTCGACGAGGGGGTCCCAGCCTCGCTCGCTGATTGCCTCTGATTGAATGAACGAATGAATGAATAACAAGCGTGGAGGCTTCATCATCAACCAGAAAAGTGCAGCAAAGAAAATTTCAGAGTCGCTTAAACAACTTTGATGGGGCATCTAAGGCTGTCACCTATTTGCATATTATCAAACACGAAAAGCGACTGTTGACCGTTGGCATCGGGAAGCGTCGGAGTCCACACGAGTTGATGCCATAAATCACAATCGTGCGCCGACGCCATCACTACGTCAAATGTGGCCAGCACTTGTGACGCCATGCTGGCCTAATAACGACGAATTGAATCACTTTAGCGTCACGCAACATTTTCGTTTTTCAGTTATAGTTACGCACACCACACACACACAAACAAAAGCACGACCATGTTGGCTACCCCTTTTAAAAATACTCCCGCATACGACAATGGCATACCTTTGTTCAAGCACTCCATGTACAAGTGCCTGGCAGTCGTCAGCTCCGGGAACTTATCCTGTGCTTCGAGCGGAAAACAATAGATAAAAAAAGCAGTTAGATACCGCACCAATGCAGCAAGACTGCATGGTGCGAATCTCGTGACGAAAAAAAGATGCATGTAGTTAACTAGCAACGACTTATAGCACACGCAGGTTCTAACGTGCTGGCGGCTTCATACGCTTTACGGGAAAACAAAAGTTTGGCACCACTACACAAAGAATGAAAATTGTACACGAGTATAATGGAAGAGCGCAAGACGAATGGGGCGGTTGGTGCTACATGATCGAAGTATACCACGCGGCAAGAAACATGCACGAGAAGAAAAGAACACGTGCAGATTATCAACTGAAGGTTTATCACGCACTGCATTTATATATGACAAACAGGAAAAAGAAGAAAGAAAAGAAAGTGAACTGCTAAATTGCTTATTTTTGTTTTTTTTCCTGTCTGTCATATATAAATGTAGTGCGTGATAAATAAACCTTCAGTTGACTGTCTGCGCTTGTCCTTGTCTTTTTCCCGACCATGTTTTCTATCGCGCAGTATACTTCAATCGAAGAGCACAGCACGTGTCGATATCGCGATGCTCGCGATTTCCTTTTCCCCGTCAGTAAAGTTCGTTGCGCGGGTGGTTGTTTTTGTTGCATTCCAGGGCATCATCCTTAACCTTCGTCCCGAACGTCGACCTCGCTGAAGATGTTGCCCTCATTGCCGTCGGCGCAATAATGAGCGCTTTGCCAGCAGTCGCATTGGTCGCAGCGGTCACGGTAGCTTGCGTCCGCCCTTCACATTTACGCAGGGTGCCGCAGGGCTCGTGCACTTGAAGCCACCACGGCGGGCACCAAGAGTCTTCTTTGCAACGACAGCCGTGACGTGCGATGCGCTGCTTACCACGCACTGCCCCGTGGTTACCACTACGAGCGGTTTTACAGCCAGACCATTCGCACACAGGTTGTAGATGGGGTCGTTTTCTGCAGTCGCCTCTGCTGTCGTCCTTCTGGTCGCGTAAGCCGCCTTCCTGCGTGCAACAGCCATTTTTGGTGACATACTCCAAGGCCTCCAAATCATCGCTGCTTCAGGACTTTTCGGAAACGGTGTCTCGTCACCGGCAGCCTCGGTATTTTTCGGCCTCTACGCACGGCCACTCACCCTCGCCGCTATGGCCTGGTCCTCGTCCGCCACGTCCAGTCAGAATGCACGACCAAAGTCACCACAGCCTCGTCGCTGGCACCTCGGTCTTCTGTTGCCGCCAAAACTTCGACGGCGTTTCCTTTCTTGTTGTCCTTGCATGCCCGACCATGGGCTCCTCGGCCACGGGACACATATTTCCGAATTTCATAGCCGAGTCTTGCATGACATTCTCGTCATCCTCGCCTGTGGCCACTGCCAGGGCGTGGTCCACTGGTAGCTCCCTAAGTGGAGCCTCGCCATCGTCAGCACTGCGCAGTAGAACTGCGCGACACAAGTTGCGCAGTTTTACTGTGCAGCTTGTGCCGTTATCGGGTGGTGACGTGCGCGATTCCCACAAGTTGTACGGCCATTCGGCGGACAAGTAAAGCCAATGGCAACGTTTATATTAAGCGCTACGTTTTTCGAACAATCGAGCAAGGAAGCGGTTGAACTCAAGGAGAAACAGTGCTTTTAAAATACTCGAAAATTCTTTATCAGTATTGATCTCTATATACCTGCGTGCGTACGTCGAAAATGCACTTATTTTTCGGATATAATACAAAGTTTTTTTATTCGTACAACATTGGAGAATATTTAAATTATGTTTCCTTGAGCCCGCGTACTTCAACAATGCATGTTAAAAACCAACTTGAACAAATGTTTTGGCAGTTACGAGTTAAATGGGATTTCACTTACCAAAGTTCATACCACAAATTTTGTTTAAGAGGGCTTAGAACCTCCATTGAATTGCATTAATAGAGTTATCATTCGAGAGCATCGAGATGTGCTCTTTAATACTATTCATTAAAAAAAATGTTCCTAAAAGAGAAGGCTCATGAAATGTGCTTGCAAAAACTAGAGGCATAGTACTGAAATCAATGCACATTTGAAATCACAACGCAAGTATACAAAAACAACTCAGCAAGGTTTAACAACTTCTCCGAATTCAAAAAAGCTTTAAACAACATTGTCCGCCAATGAAGGATCACCTCAGTGAAACTAATAATCAAGTTCAGTTAAAGGCAACCGCAGTTGAAGCATTCAGGTATATATGGAAGTATAGAATAAATCCTGTTTTCGCGACAGCAAGGCCACGAGTTTTTCGGGGATACCTTTGATCACGTTCAGCACGCCATCCTCGAGAGCCCGGTGGGCGATGACGCGAGGCGAGTCCGTCCCGTTCCGATGGGTGCACACGAACTGGTAGAAGTCCGCGCAGGCCGACTTCAAGTAGTCATTTGACAAGCGTTTCACGGCCGCAGATCCTAAAGCAGAGCAAGGCAGCAAGTGGCGGCAAGGCTGGAATTAGGTAAGGACTGCCACGACTTCTCTCGTGAATCAGGAGTTACTGACACTTTTTTACACCATTTAAAGTGAAAGAAGAATGTAGGGTGCAAATAGAGCTTTCGTACCACTTAAGGCGTGGGGAATTTACACTGTCTGAAGTGTAAGCATAGTGCACGCAGTCCCTGGTGTACAAAGTGTGAAGACACACTTACGTCGTCAAGATGTATCTCCTTACCCTTCAATCACGTTATCGGACAACTTTGTGTCACGTGATCAAAGTCAGCCGTTTGTCAGCGTGAGGGTTTAGAATGTGCAAGGTGTTTCCCGATACATGTCGTTATGCCGCCACTCTGGTGCTTCAATTAGCAATTTTTTTTCTACGAGATTAAACGACTACGTCCACGGGTTAGTACGCTTTGCTTACCTCTAGTCAAGCATCGAGCGTCCTTGCATACGGGGGGAGCCGCATTCCAGAAGCCAGAATAGGCTGGAAAAGATAGCGAAACAAACAAAAAAAGCGGGAAATTAGGTGGGCAAGGTTGTATAGCGTGCCTTTTTCTAAAGGCGTTGTTCCCGACAATAGTTTTAAGGCCCTCACCTGGGCCAGCCTGGACTGCCTTGAACTTGGACGCATTTAGCACCAGGTAGCGATCGAGTATGAAAGCTGAAACGCGAAAGCACGCCAACGTGTGAAAAAAAAAAAAGAATTTAAAGCAACAGCAAGAACAACAAGCTAAATTATGTCCTAAAGCTGTTGTAGGTTGCATGGTGAGGAAAACAGTAACAGATTTTGTCTTTAAATTATTCTTGCCTGTAAATTGTGGACGTCTACTCATTGGCTCGTTTACTAATCAGCGCTGTTAAAATCCAGAAGTATTTCAGACTGTTAGTGGTATTACCTCACCAATTCGTGCTCGCCCTTCCATTTCTTTTCTTGCACACGACATCACAAAAGCAGCTCGTCACGTGTTTGCATTCTATGCATTTTTCTCCCTACGTTCTATGTATACTTCTCACATTCTATATCCACATGCTATGCAGACATCAGTGCACGGCATGTGCGGTCATTTAAGCTTATGAAGAATTACTCACGCTGCCTAGACTGAGTCCTCTGTGCGTTCATTGCGATGAGAAGTGCGAAGCCGACCAACGCTGCGAGCACCACCATGGAATACGCCATCAGTTCCTTGTTCGGCATGACACGCACCTTACGGCGGCCCCTGAGGGAGACAGCGCCAATAGGGGGTGTTCAAGTTTATGGTTACCTTAAACTTTTGAAGTACATAAATACTACCTTTGCACATACACTATGTATCTAGGGGGGACGAAAAGTAAAAAAAAAAGATTATGGCTGTAAGCCACCCAATCAATTAAGATGGAATAATGAGCTTTTTAGTGACGGCAGTGAGTGGACATGTGTGCATTGACACATTAGAGGCAGTCAGTCGTATTGCAGCGCAGTTCCACTTGGAATAATTATTCAAGCATGTTCGTGCACCGCGATATAGCTTTCAGTTCAGTCCGGATGATTACGCATGCTAAACAATGAGGACTGGCGCTAAGCTCCGTCCTTGTGTGTCAAGGCAGCTGTGTGCGTTTTTGACTGCTCGAAGGCAAAGATAACGGTTTGCCTTTTAACGCGAGAGCGTTAAAGAGCTCGCTTCGCAGCAACTCCAGAGTCGTCAATGGCGGCGTCTCTAGTTGCGGGCGAACAAGCATCGTATTGTCAGCGAGTGAAAGTGCGAGGTAGATGTGAAAGTAAGGATGCGAACCGAAGGGCGTCCGCACTTCGGCTTTACTTGTGGTACCGTTTAGGGCCGCCACCGAAAAGCGAAAACAGGTTAGCAATCAGGAAGGCACTACAAACACAATCCGATCAAGCTACCGTGTTTTACTATTGTTGGCCTTGCCTCCGACAGAGACGGGTGCGGGATGCATGGTTGCAGCATCTCTTCGAGGCGTTCCAATGACACGTCGTGGTTTTCCCGCCGTTTCCGACAATTGGTGCGAGAATTACGGGCATATGTTTCTTTACAAACACGTAGTGGTTGCATCGCTAGTTTTCTATAACAAAGGAACAGATATACGTGGGCGCATTTCCTTGCACGCACGTACTAGAAAAATACTGCGAGAAAATTGTCACGTGCGTAGCTGTTCCCTCAAGCCAACGAAATGTCGACACACTAGTGATGGATTCTGGGCCTTCGCAAGGGCTAAAAATGTCGGTGATGTGTGTGCATGCGTGCCGTGCGTAAGCACTACGTGTGCGAACGCAGAGAGAACAAAGTCACTCGGCACTGTCTAGAGTTTGCACGCACAGTGAACCAGAGGGCAATTTTATACCTCGTACTATGTGCACACAAAACACGGTTGCTATATAAGTGCTGTTGAAGAGGGTCGTGCATGCGTGCGTACGTGTGTGTGTAGAGTGTCCCGTACGTGAGTGTGCGTGAGAGTATCGCTGTCACGTTAAACCCTTAAATGGCCTCTATAGCGACAACACCAAGTTCAAAGGCAAGGCAGTGGTTTCTCTCTCGCCTTCACTACGCTTCCTATGAGCGCTATCTCATCCTCGCCAGCCATTTCTTCATAAAACACGTAGAATGTCCGCACTAAGCCTTGGGCATCTTAGAATTTCGCGCTTTCTGACCACACGCTACTATAGCTCCGCTTGCGCAATCGCAAACGCAGAAACCGAAGCGAGATCAGTTTATCGCATGCGGTAGTCAAGCGAGACAAGGCAGAAAGGGCATGCGACTGCACGACAAAGCAGGGTAAGACCACTCACAAGATACGCCTTTCGTGCGATCACCAATCGAGAGCTTACTTCATCCTGACGTCACGTGAACAAACTGCTGACGTCACGAACTGTGGCGCAAGGACGGTAAGCGCCGGGTGATTGATATGTGGGGTATGCAACCACCACATGATTAAGAGAGACGCCATAGTGGAGGGCTCCGGAAATTACGACCACCTAGAGTTCTTTAACGTGCACCCAAATCTGAATACACGGGTAAACGGCGGGAGAGAATATCACGCTTGTTCTTCATATTTTTTTGAAGTTTTTTGCGATCGAAACTTAAGGGTCCCGTAATTTTTCCTTACGGCTAGTGATAGCAAAGAATGACCACTCGTCACACCAGGAACGAACGTTGCGCAGATTCTCACCGCTTTGTATGCGCAATCAATGCAAACCTACGCCTTTCATGTGTAGAATTTTAAGTTTTAATTAGTTCTGTTAGGGCGCACGAACGCGAAAACGTCAATGTACTTCGTTTTTACCAAACTAATAGGCAAAAACCAGACGCCGCAATAGTGACGGCTCGGTGACTGGTTCATGAACTTAAGATGGAGTCATCAAACGCTTTTTCTTTAGCGCACATTTCAAGTGTATAAGGTGCGACGACGGCAACGGGCAACATGTGTTTATTGAATTTTTAGAAAGTCCCGACTACACAGAGCGACACTCAAATTACTCAAGCAGGTTGACCATCTAAAGGGGAGACAGGCTACCCCCAAGTAATTCTGGTGTCTGTTGCGGCAAAAATACAGAAGTTACGAAACTGCCATCTGAAGAGAGAGCCTCCTCACGAGAAAGTAAAGCTAGCCATGGTTACCTGTGGGTATCGCGTGTCTCATGAATTGAAAAATTGAACGATCTCCCACTAACAAGAGCCACGAGTAGCATACAAAGCAGCACATGGGTTGTCCTAAAGTTCCGTTCATCACAGGTACCTTGCCAGATTTAACGCGTCCTTGCAAGGAGAGCACATCATGAATTCACAGTAGTGTCTGTTGCTGTTATAGGTCGCAAACTCTTGTTGGAGCACGCCACGCAAGTTCGTCGCCACGCCACACGGTAGCACGTGGTTTCATCGCGCGTCAGCAGAATCTCGTTCCCCGACGTCATTACAGGAATTCTGAGAGAGTGTAAGGGGGAGAGGCTGCAGCGTCTTACACAGCCGCTTACACAGGCCAGAATGCGCTAGAGCGTGAGCACGTTCTGGCAGTGCTTGGGCCAGCTTCCACGCATGCACAGTAGAAGTGGACACGCCGCACAGCGGATTGAACTCCGCCATAAGCTGCTTCGCATCTAAAAAAAATTATCGCTAGACATCTTAGTGTAAAGGTATAAATGCAAAAGTTACGTTTGCAATGCAAAGGCCGTCCTGCAATTTATTGCGGGGTTGTCAATGCAATTGTGGCTTTCCCGCCTGGTCTGTTGTCACTAGAAGCCACCATGAACGGGTAAGATTAATCATTAAGCGCAGGAAAATCCAAACCCATGAAGCAAGTGAGTGTGTTAGGGTGGCATCAGTTTATTACCTAAGGATTTGTTTTAAGTGCATGCGACTGCACATTGATGATATGATTTGTGACACCGTGTGGCGTGTAATTTATATATATATATATATATATATATATATATATATATATATATATATATATATATATATAGCACACATTTCGTAATAAACGTTGTTGGAAAAGGCACTCAGTGTGTGTATACTTTTCATTTTGTGCGTCATCGTCGTGCCTTACACTCTTGATGACAGGCTGCTCGCCCAGCCTGTCATCCTAGTTTGTCGCGTTTTATCGCGCTCCAATGCGCCTTCGTGCCACAAGCGTGGTGCTTGTGGAATCATGAAAGATTTCACCAACAACAGAAGAATCGTCATTTCTTTTTAGTGCCTCTTTTAGAATAGAGAGAGAGAGGATATAAGCTCTTACCTCCTGATGAGCATTTTGGTTGACCCGCCGCTTCTATAGATGTTTCCGGAAGGTAACATATCATCGTCATCATCCTCATCGTCCAACAGGTTCTTGTCATCGTAGTTCTTGGGCGCGTACGAGACCACCATATCGGCAGGCTGCCAGGAGGCGGTCCCGACCACCGAATCTCCACTCGACTTGGTCTTCGACTCGCGCGAGCCGCTGTTGTCTGAGGTGTCACCAAAGTCCAGCCGAACCTGGACGTCGGGCCCGAAGTTATCCTTGTTTCTGCCTTTTTGCGAGACGCGTTTCCTGGAATGGCCGGTGACGTGCCGCTGCTGCGGTGTCGACACAGACCGCAGCGATGGCTGCTCCCCGTCGCCCCTCTGGTACGTGTCTCGCGATTCCCTTATTGGCATCATCGCTGTCCCGCGAGCACTGTTCGGTATCGGACGAACCTCACGCTGCCAGAACTCCTGTCCATCCACTTTCATCCAAGTTGTAGTCTCCAAGGCCCCAGGCTCCTTAGATGGTTGACCGTCTGAAAACTTCAGCGGGCTCTTTGTTGTCCCTTGGTCGTCCGGATACTTTGGCGCCCCGCCGAGACCTTTGTAGTGGTATGTACCAACGCGTGATCCGTCAGGCCTGATATGTTCCTCGTACTCGTGTCCCTGCCAAGGTAGGTTCACTGGAATCGGGAGACCAGGGGGCACTTTTTTCTTCTCTTCTTTCTTGTCCTTTTCATCGCCCTTATTACTGTTCTCGCTTGTATATGAGGATTTGCCCTTGGCCTCGGCCTCAGACTCGCCGGCGATGTCCTTTTTGTCGTCTTTCTTAGCGTCCTCCAACTTGCCCTCAGCATCTTTTTTGGCACCCTTTTTGCCTTTCTTGCCAGATCGTTCCATGTCCTCGGTAAGCTCCCCAGCATCTGTCATTACGCTTACGTCCTTGGCCTGATTCGTGTCCGGGTAAATCCAGTTCATGAGTCTCTCGTACAGAGACAAGCATTGTGCGCCAACGGTGGCGACCAGAGGCTCTTGGTCTTCGCAGCAGTCTTGGGCCTGGGCGGACCCGACCCTTCTGACGTCACCGCTATTCGGGAGCAAGTAAGCAATCTTGAAATTGTTCTGCCCCTCGTGATAGTGGTGGTGGTGCTGATGTGTGTGCACGGTAGTCGTCGATATGATTTTCGACGGCTGTGGTGAAGGCGACTGGAACATGGGAACCGTCGGAAACGGATATCCAGGTGTTGGGGCATCGTAGTTTGGGTTTCTCGTGAAGCTAACGTGAGGAATTTCGTCGATCTTCTCTTGAGCTTCGGCGTTCTTTGTGGATCCTGCATCGTGCGTCCCCGCCATTGAGGCACGGGTCTTGACGCGCGCGTTAGCCGCTTTGGAGAGCTTCTTCTCTTCGACCTGTATCTCCACACTGCTAACAATTCGCTCTACTGAAGGCTGCTTCGAAGTCTCGACGAGTTCGTCTTTGGTTGTTTTGTCCCCATCATCCGCTTGGCGCTGTCTGCTTTCACTTTGAATCTGGTACTTAAACGTGACACCTTCCACTCCCTCTACCTGTACTTGCACAGGCATTGCTGTGGGGGCACTGCTACGGCGCTTATCTCCTCCATTCTGTTCTTTGAGTGTCTGATGAATCCTTCGATCCATGCGCATCGGAACGCGCCCAGATCGACGCTCACACTGCACGGGCATTCCCTGCATGACCATCGGCTGCATGGCCATAGGATGCATTGGCATTCCCATCATCGGCATTCCCTGCATGAGTGTTCCTTGCATGGGCATTCCTTGCATCGCTTGCATGGGCAGTCCTTGCATTTGCATCCCCTGCATTCCTCCAATCTGCATCCCCTGCATCTGCATGGGCAGCATCTCCGGTGACGCGACGCGCTGCGGGCTTCGGTAACCGACAGCGGTGGGGGACCGTCGACGGTTTATTGAATATGTCCTTCCCGAATCTCCTGGCCGTCTCCGCATACGAATTTGTGCGCACTGCTGGCCGATGGGGCCTTCCATCTCGAGGCTCCTCCCTTGGTAGGTGTCGGCGTCGTCGTACGCCTTGCGCCGGTTCGGGGAAATCATGTGCGGAGACGCGGACCTCGCCAGCCCACAGCGGCCCCTTGTGGACCTGCTGCGAGACACGGGCTTTCCAGTGCCACCATAGCCCCCCAATGTGCGACTCCACCACTCGGTCTTGAGCTGTGATGTGTCTTCCACACGTTTGTAGCACTCTCCTTTCCGACCACTGCGAGTTCTGCGAAGCATGGTCTGCATAGCGACGACTTCGCCACTGGTGGATGGTTTAGGCGGCGAGGATGGCACCACTTGGTCATGGAATCCGAGGTGCTCTTCTTTGCTATTGACCTGCAGAGTTTGTGGCTTAGCTTGCACTGCGAATGACTGGTAGCCAGTGGGAGGGTGCTTGTTTTCGACAGAATCATAAGGGTAACCCTGTCGTCTCTTGCCAGCCTGGACGTCCAGAAGGAGTTCCTGATACTGGTCTGGCGACGAAAATCTCGCTGGCTGAGCCACGTCATCGGGGTTTTCAGGAGCACCCCCATCCTGTGCTGGGACAACTTTTTTGGCGACATCTCCCTTAACAAGCATCAACGGCTGGCTCTCATACCGGTACAACATTCCTGCATCGATGAAGTTGCGGTCTGCCGTAAGCCGCGGCTGAAGCACATCGTCATCCCAACCTTGGGCCCTCTGGCGGGAGCGTGACGATACAAACCTCTCTCTTTCGTCGCCCCTTCGATTTGACCGCGTCCGCCTGCGCCGCCGTGAACCACTGCGCTTGCGGCCTTGGTCACTCGAATCGTGCCGTTTCTTGCGTCTATGGCCTTCGAACGACGAAGATGAGAAGGAGAATGACAATTTGTCTTTGCGTGATTTGCGACGACGCGGCTCATCATCGTCGTCATCATACCGCGTCTTTGATTTTTTCATCCAGTCGCACCTGCCGTAGTCGTCACTGTCTCGGAGTCTTACGTCGTCCATGTCATCTTCGTAGTCCTCCGTCGTCCTTATCATTGCGCGCAAGGGCCCGGGTTTCCTTTCCGAGCTGGGCTTGTCACTCGGAGCACTTGCAACGTCGTCCAGAGCGGCGTCATCGTTGTCGAATGCCTCGATGTCCTGTCGTATCTTCTGAATTATCCGTTCGGCCTTACTCTCCGATGCTTTCTTCGTTGATGGTAAATTGGTCTCGGATCCTCTGGGAAGCTCATCGTAGTAGTAACCATGGTCCTTACGGCCACGTGAGCATCGCCTGACGTGACCCTCGTCTGGCGAAGGGTACCTGCCCCGATTCGGGGAGTACCTAACCCTGAGAGGAGGTCCGTACATGTCTGGTGGTCTGTCGCAACCGCTTACGTAGCCGCCGTCGTAGGCACCTCTCATGGACTGCCCGTCATAACCGCCATATCCAGCACCTTCAGCCATTGGTGGAGGCCTGTCGTAGCCTCGCATAATTTCGGGATAACCGCGTCCCATTCCACCACCAATTCCGCCGAATCCTACGCCACCCATGGGACCCGCCTCGTATTGCGGCATACTTTCCAGATACATCTTGCCACGAACCAAGTTGCCGCCGACAAGTTCCTCGTACGACTTGATGGCGGCCACGTACTCCTTCTTGGCACCTTCCTGCTTTGTCACCAGCATAGAATCAAAGAAAAAAATATATTTGCACCAAGGTTGGCAGCGTGACCAGGCACACAAACAATCAAAAACCAGGAGGCTTCAATGAACCCGACCACCCAATCATACACGGGGTTGTTTCATAAAAGGCATACAAGATTGAAGATTGAATGCTATGCACTGGAATAGATCTTTCTCAAGCATACGAGTGCGACCAATGGGCGCGCAAGAGCTCAAGGGAAAACTATGCAAGCCGCAGCAGTCACCATGACGAGCGAATGGGCCTCACGCTCCGGCTTTTCATCTGCACCGTGCCAGCTCCCAGATTGAGTAAATCTGACGAGGTGTAACATATTACTGCGTATTTAAGTCATGAACTGCATTCAGTCACGGCGGCTTCTCTTCAATCTGTCAGTAATAATACGTGCCACCATCTGATCAGCTGAGCAGTTCCGAAGAGGCATTGCTTTTTTTTCGTTTCTGTGACGACAGTGTGCTCTTCAGCTTAAATGTAACTCATGGTCTTGTAGACGAATTCCATGAGCGGCCAATGCGATTCGCGAATACAGGGAAAATCAGCGTCCGTTGACACTTAACGAACCTAAAGTGTGGCTCTGAGACTTAAAGATTACGCCAGCATTTAGTTAAATAGCTAAATGAATATACAGTGTTCGCATCGCTCGCACCACAGATTACAAAGGTTAGGGTAAGCTTTTATAACATTTGTAGATGCTACCGCATGAATTGCATTTTGTATTCCGGTTGTATTTTATAGTGTTGGTTCACATGTGACCAAACCGACTAATGAGCAATACGAGATTGCGTTGTAGAAGCCACAGCGGCTAAACGCAGTTGGCAAGCACAGGAGAGCTGCACTAACTACTGATGGGGAAAGCTAGCTTGCTGGGCTTAAGTCACTGCTATTCGATACGCAACATTCGTAATATAACGCAAATTGCAAGTAATTGTCTAATAAGCATGAATCCGCAGCTACAGCTCGTATCGTAGTACGCCTTGACGGTAGCGGCCCTCGATACTGTGCGTGCTATACCTAACCGATACATTTGATACATGTCCGCTCTGTTATAGCCTACACTGCAGTGCCATCATTTCACATATCATTCGCTGAAATACCCGCATATGCATTTACATATGTACACAGTGTTTATGATGCAAAAATAATAAAGAATCGGGGACGTTTCGTTTTAATTTCGCGATCACGGAGCCAACTAGCAGCAGATGACCGAACAGACTGCTCACTCGGGGTACAACAAGCTTTTTATATAGCATATTTCTCGCGCGCCCGAGGGGCGTTCTAGGATTGCTTGAAAAATGTCTATGTACACATTGTTTGTTTTAAAGTAATTTGTTTTGCTACGGCAGACTTCTCTCGTCATCGCAAATGAGCTCTACGTGAAGGCAAAATTAATTCGACTTGAATAAAATACACGTTAACGACACGCTTAAGCATTAACTCATATATGCCTGAACTTAGGAAAATTAAGAAAACTAATTTATTTTGCCAAAATTATTCATTCTACGACCTCAGAAAATAGAATAGGGCTTTTATTCACAAAAAACATTTTCAAACAACGGTTTTGATGCCGTCCTACATGTAGGACACTAGGCAGATGCTCTACCTTATTGAACGGTACATTTTGAAGCATTTCACATGCACTCCGACGTCACATTTTTCACAACGTGTGGTGGTTTTCTCATGGCAATGAGCACACCTTGCCTGCTTTCTCTTGAGGGATCAATGTGTGGTCTGTGCGGTCAAATCGGCTTTGCGCTTCCAGTGGAGATTGCCGGCTTCTTCCACACAATGGCTTGGAGCCGTAGCTCTTCATATATGACATTGCTACTGTCCTTCGAAACGTGAGAAGCTCCGCTTTCTCTGTTCCACTTCTGTATAACTGGAATGCGTTGTTAACACACGCATCAAGAAGATATGTCAGCAGTGATGAGTACCACTTCTTTCCTCTAATGGCAGTGCGGTACTTCGCAATATTTTAATCCAGTCGGTCGACCCCTCCCAAGTTGGCATTGTATCTGGAGATCAAAAAAGGCTGCTCCACCGTGACTTTGGATCTGTTTTCTCTTGAGTACCTTTTCACCATTTGTTTTGGTTGAATCCCATGAGCATTCGAGACGACTGTAACCGTGCTTTTGTCCTTCCAAAGGCATACCAAAATTTCCGGTTCTGCATCAACTATGTAGTCGTAGAATCCCCGAGCCTTGTTTCTCATTTGTTTCTGCGTGAGGATGGGGCAGTTTTCGATATGGGTATCTCGCACGGTGCCTTTGCACTTGACACCTATTGTCGAAAGCATTCTAAGGAGCTTTAGACTTTAAAAGAAGTTGTCAAAAATACATGGAAACAGTTATGAAACTTTGCTTTCATTCTGGAGACCATTTCTGTGACAACAGATCGTTCTAGGCCGAGCTTGTTTTCATCGTCAATGTTGACGCCATACTTCCCTTGGTAGGGCTCAACGGATGCCCCGCCGCAGTGGTCTAGTGGCTAAGGTACTCGGCTGCTGACCCGCAGGTCGCGGGTACGATTCCCGGCTGCGGCGGCTGCATTTCCGATGGAGGCAGAAATGTTGTAGGCCCGTGTACTCAGATTTGGGTGCACGTTAAAAAACCCCAGGTGGTCAAAATTTTCGGAGCCCTCCACTACGGCGTCTCTCATAATCAAATGGTGGTTTTGGGACATTAAACCCCACAAATCAATCAAATCAAATCAATCAGGGCTCAACGGATAGTAAGTAGCCAGGGGGGTGCAAACGCACCACAGTTTATAGCCAGAACGGATAGGCTTACCTTTCAGAAACTGCTTGCATCCACGCTTTCCGAAATACTGACACATGCTTTCATCAATGCTGAAGCAGTCAAGTAATGGAGCACACAACAAGAACCACTCATTCAACAGCTTGAACAGTGGTCGCAGTTTTGTGAATTTATCTTCTTGCACTAAGCTGTTGTTGTCAGCCACATGTAGGTTTGTGAAGATGGCTTCAAATCGGTCACGCCTCATGGAATTCGTGATGAGTTCATTGTGAGAATCACGTGAGTTTTCCCACATTTGACGCCTCGGAACAGGTACATAGCCGCTGAGAAGCAAAATGCCAAGAAAACATTGCATCTCACCAGCATGTACGTTCAACAACCGATTCTTCTGTTGTGCATAGGTGTTGGTGTTTTTAACTAGCAGGTTGATTAGCTCATCAGCGAAAAATTTTTCGAATTCCTCTACTGGAGTTAGTGGTGTTTCTTCGGCGGGATCCGGCTCGCACGAATCGCCAACTGGGAAGCTCGAGTTCAAGTCACGTTTATCCCACTTGACATGACGTTTCTGCAGTTTAGCTGGTGGCTCGTCCTCGTCGTCACTTGGCTCTGAACACGAGTCCACGACTTCGTCCCGAAGAGTGCTTCCCGGTAGACGGTCCATGCTGGTGCCTTCTTCATCGCCGCTTTCTTCATCTGTCACTGCCGCAGCATAATTGTCGGGTGGAAGAATGGCCACAACTGAAGGCACATCTTCACCAGCGTCTACACTGTTCAAAATGTCATTTAGAGTTTGCGGGTTTTTTCTTGAGTAAAATGAACTGCAGGGAATCTCCCGACTGCAAATAAAATAAAGACATAAAAGTACTACACCTTCATATTCATGCCCTTACGTTACTACAAGCCTCACGGGCACGACGCAGCGCGCATTCCAGATTGACACGATGACAACACCCGATCGTCCTAGCGTCCTATATGTAGGACAGCAATGTTTGACAGACCGCAAACAAAAAACGTTTGCGCGTATCACAGTCATACGAAATTTACTGCACGCCCAATAACTGACCAACGCTCAACAACAATATCGGCAGAATCAAAAACAATTTGAATCTATATTACTTACATTTTCTTTCGCGGCATGGCGCTCAGCTTCACTCATGCGGAACAACAGTTTCACGACTACGCACGTCAGGTGGCGCTAGCTTTTTTTACAGAAAAAACGTGTGAGTTACAATGAAAAGTTTCAGCGTCCTACATATAGGACACTAGGCATATATGGGTTAACGCGTTCCTGATTGCAAATTCCAGCAGATAACCATATTATATACCTGTGGTTCACCACTGATGTAAGGGCCCTGTGCACTCCACGGTTGACCTATACTACGCGAGACTGCGCCGTGAGAGTTGACGGACTGCAGCTAAAAAAATTACAGCATATTCACGCAGTGAATGATGAGTAGGGGAAGTGTTTTTGCGTCTGTGTGCATGCCTGCCTGTGCTTGCCTGTCTGTCGTCTGTCTGTGGATATGCTGTGCTGGCTACGCCGGAGGGATGGACTGCCGTACACCATACGGATCTTCGCCCCTAAAGCTATTAAAGAGTTTTCCTAAATCACTGCGTACACAGGTTCTTGTGTTTCCTTGTACTCTCTTTGGGTGCGGCTGCAGTACAAAGGAACGTGAGAGTAAGCGTACGCAAGCCGCTTGGTGTCCCCGGCACAAAGTGCCGTAAAGGCACTATACCTGCGCCGCTGGTACGCCCGCCGCTGCCGTAGCCCCAAACGTGCCTGGCGCTGGAGGAATGGCAGCGCCGGTTGCTGCTGCATCAGCTGCTGGAGCCTCGGCAGGATCAGTGATGGGTGGTGGTGGTGGTGGGAAATTGTCGGCTTCAGGTGCAGCATCAGGTGCCGGTACAGCTGGTTTAAGTGAGTGCACAGCCGCTCCAGGTGTAGGTGTGGATGTGGGCGCGGACGCTGGAAGTGGTTGGACTGGCATAGCCTCGCCAGGATGGACGGCGCCAGTGGTAGACACACCACCGAGTGAAGGCCGCTTTCCGGGCGGGGCCCCAGGAGGCACGGCCGCGGCCATTGTCGCTGCCGTGGATGAAAAATGGAGCAGCGATGGCAAGAAAAAGACCCGGGGATCACACCAAGTGCGACTCCTGCTGCTGAGAGGTGGCCCTCATTTTACGCAAGAGTGGAGCTTGGTTGGTGAAATCAAACGCTGGCCCGCACGCGAAACCATCCCGAACAGAACAGGCGTCGTCCTGCAAGCAAGTTAGATGGTCACAGGCACGGTGAAACGGGTCAGAGACAGCATGAACATGCACAAATTCTAATGATAAATGTTACTGGTATATAGCTATACTGGCAGCTTACTAGGTAGAAGCTCAGGTGAAGATGGAATAATGAAGCAATGAAAACAAGGAACGTATGGTGCCACCATGGAGCCTGAATATCGACAAATGCACTTTCATTCAAGGCCGCAGCTTGAAGCATTGATGAAAATTCCGCTTCTCAAGACTGTCACTGCAGTGAACTCGCATGTTCTAAGGTTTTTTTTTGTTTATAGTAGCTCACTAAAGGAACTTGTGGCTTCACGTCTTCTGCATGTGCACTCTCTTATTGAAGACAACAGGTTCGAGGTCATGCCTTACGAATAAGCTAGCGCCACCTAAACCGCATCGATGACACTTGACTAAATGCATTGTTTACACGGCTGTTAACGCTTAAGAGAAGACATAAATGAAACTTCGTTTGGCAATCTTTCCCGTAGGTGACCCTCCATCTTTCTATTTGTGTCGCGCCGCTAACGCTCCCAGTGTGCACGATCAAGTAGGGGTAAAGGGAACGGAAAAAGCTTTTATCAAGAAGACGTAAAGCCAATCATCATTTACACACTTGAAAGTGAAAAATTTTTCATATTTACTAATTCTATAGTCCCTAGTACGGACTCTAGAACCTTGCACACGAACCACAGAAAGGTTCGAATGAATTAAGCACTCGAACGCTTCTCATTGGACTTATGAATGACAGGAAAATCCAGACACGTTCTTCGCAGTCGCTAAGAAAAATAGGGGAGACCCCACTGGACCTCGACGATTGATCAAGTAATGGCCGCTGGGCCACTTCGGGATGCCGGTCTCACGTGATCGGTGGTTTCTGAAACGCGCGATCGCTCGCGTTCTTGTCCCCAAAAGAGTAAGTGATGGTGACTTACCCTTTCGAGAAAAGGGCCCGATTTTGCCTTGGTTTGCCGCAGTCAAGGAAGGCTCATTGGTCTTCGAACAGCCGCGGGCCTCGGCACATGCTGTGGTAGCACACGTGCACAGGCCCGCCCAGTCCTTGTCGTCGTCGCCGCGCGAACTGGCACCCCTTGGTTGTTGTTCCCTCTAAAGTGGCTCATACCTACTCAGGGGCATAGGCCAAGAGTTGATTATGTGTCTGTTAGATTTTTCGATGACCGAGTTTCACTAACTAAGAGAACAGCGTTCGTAAATAAAAAAAGGGTGCAATAATTGTCTTTTAGTGTATGCTGTGTTCTTTATATTGCCACATTCCTTACTCACCTTTTGTCACCGGCCCATTACAATGTCAGTAATTCTCAGCACAAACCACGTTTTGAATTGTTCGAGAAGCCTCAGAACTGCATATAGCAGATTGTTTTGTTAAAGTTACGTCCGATTCGCGACCAATACGTGGCCGCCAGCGATAACGCTGGAATATTCGATGGCACACGCATAAATGCCGACACGCTTCACCGCATGTCGTTTGATCGACGGTCTACACTCCGTTCGCCACTATCAGTGGCAAAGGGTGTCACTGTAATGGGACCTGCAGTTTACGGGTCCAAAGTTCGACCAACATCACGTACCTACAGTGCGCTCCCTCCAAGCAGATCACGACCCCGTGACATTATGGCTCATGTACACTCAGAGGGATTGGACAAAAGTTGATTACAAGACTTTGTTAGACTTCTAGATGACTGAATTTGAACAACCAAGATGAAAACGCTAGTAAATAGAGAAGAGCGCAATGATAGTGTCTTTAGGTGTAATTGTTTGTTTCTTTGTGAAAAAACTGTCATTGAGAGAATACGCCAAAGACTCATGCAGTGACCCACGCGCTATCGTCACTTCGCTGGCACTTTCTTTGATGAAACCACAGACCGACATTGATGCATGTGAAAATGGCAATACTTCACGCAATATCTTGCGCTTGGTCGTTCGCACAGCAACAAATGTCGTCTTGAGCAACGCCTGCAGGTTTAAAAATGACAGCATCCAAAACAATGCGCAGAAAAAAAGGCCGGAGAACAGGAATCAGCAATCCTGAAGAAAAAGCGATGTTTTAACGGCGTAAAGCTCATCTTAAGTCTTGATCAAGTAATGGCCGCTGGGCCACTTCGGGATGCCGGTCTCACGTGATCGGTGGTTTCTGAAACGCGCGATCGCTCGCGTTCTTGTCCCCAAAAGAGTAAGTGATGGTGACTTACCCTTTCGAGAAAAGGGCCCGATTTTGCCGACACCGGTTCCGGAATGGAGCGCTTACCCTGTCTGCTCTTACAGGCTTTCCTGCTGATTTCTACTCCAGACGTGCTGCCTGATGCCGCCTTTCTGTGCGGCGTCACTTCATGCTCCGTGGAAATACCAGTGCATTTGACGCTACCGCCAGGAGTGGATAATCATCAGTTCCTACACCAGCAACCATGGTCATCGACTACGATAATCAACGCCACTATCTTCGGGGGAGGCACCGCATATAAGCATTTTCCCGGAGAGGCTTGCTTGGGGCACGACACCGGTTCCGGAATGGAGCGCTTACCCTGTCTGCTCTTACAGGTTAGTTATTTAGACCGCTCTTGCTGTCCCCGCAGCAGCAATCGTTGCTTTCTTATGGTGTCGTGCCCAAGTGAACTGTTCCTTATGTTTGAACGCTGTAAGAATTGGTTTCGCATGTATACCAATAGCCTGCTTTTATTGCTATCCGGTGACGTTGAATCTAATCCCGGTCCTAACACAAACGAAGTTCTAACTACCGTCCTGGCCACTGTCCAGAGGATAGATTCCAGACAAGAAGAAATACTGAATGATCTGCGCGCCCTGAAACTTTGGCAGACATCTGTTGATGACGAACTAAAGCAGATATCCTCCCGGATGCATGCCGTGGAGGTGGACGTTATGGCTTTAAAGCAAAATGATGGTTCATCGACTTCCTTGTCACAAACTTCCGGCGTCAACATATGCGAAAAAATAAAGGCTATTGAATCGCGATGTGAAGATGCCGAGAACAGGTTACGACGTTCTAACCTGCTTTTCTTTGGCCTACCTGACGAACCGTCTGAGTCCTGGTTCTCATCCGAACAGAAAGTTATTCAATTATGTTCGCAGCACCTGGGCACAACACTTCAATCCTCGCAAGTTGAAAGAGCCCACAGGCTTGGAAGATACAACTCTGATAAGTGCAGACCGATCATCACAAAGTTCGCTTTCTTTAAAGACAAGCACAGCATCATGGAAATGGGCCACAAACTGAAGGGCACGCTCCTTGCCATCCGTGAGGATTTTGCTCCGCAAACACGGTTTGCTAGGAAAAAGTTGTTAGAATTTGGAAAAGCTAAAAACGTGCCTTTCAAGCTTTCAGTTGATAAACTGCGAATCGATAACGTTACTTACGTGTACGACGCAATCAATGACAAAATAACACCTGCATCGCAATAGCTCGCGCGTAGGTCGGCTACGCACACACTTACAAACAATTTCCTGCCACATGCTGATCCCATTCAGTACAAGAACTTCACTTTATCATACACCAACATACGCAGTATTATTTCAAAGCGTACTGAGTTGTGCTCTTATCTTGAAAACAGCAACTGCGATATCTTGCTGCTTACGGAAACTTGGCTAAACCCTAATATCTCAGATAGTGAAGTTTTGCTTGACTCACCTGATTTCCATATTTTCAGAAAAGATAGGATAGGTAGAGCTGGTGGGGGGGTACTTATTGCCATAAAAAGTCATATCACATCTTTTGTGATTGACATTCCGTCACGGTTGGAAATTGTTTGGGTGTGCTCCTCATCACATGCATCCAAAACAATTTTCGGAGTATGTTACAGGCCGCCAGATTGCTCGGAAAGTTTTGTTACAGATTTGCACGACAACTTGACAAATTTGCGCTCTAAGTTTCCTAAAGCTGACGTTTTCCTCTTGGGCGATTTCAACTACCCTGAAATTGACTGGTCCAATCTAACTTCCCTCTCACGCAATTCCAGAGAGTTCCTCGATCTAACCCTTGACTTCTCTTTTGTTCAATTAATTGACCAACCCACGCGCCAACACAACATTCTTGACCTGCTTCTATCGTCAGCTCCTGAAAAAGCTACATCAACCTTATATCTAGATGGTCTCAGTGACCACCGTCTCATTCAGGTATCTATTAGCTTACCTGCATCCAAGCCTTATGTCTCTCCAAGGCCAATACTTGATTATAAAAGAGGTGATTATCAATCCATAAATCAGAGTTTAGTTGACTTCTCTCACTCATTTATGGCCTCTTTCTTCAACCGCTCAGTCAACGAAAATTGGTGCCTTTATAAAGAAAAATTGTTGAGCCTGGTGCATGAACATATCCCTCGCTTGACAATTCGCGTAAATACATCTAAACCATGGTTTACCCGTACACTTCGCACCCTTCGAAATAAAAAGAAGCGCCTTTTCAGTAAGGCAAAGTTATTGCAATCTTCGGTAGCATGGGCGAAGCATCGTGATTCTGATAAGGTTTATTGTCATGCTGTGCGTCAGGCGAAACACAAGTTCTTTTCACATGACCTACAGTCACTTTTAAAAAACGACCCTAAGAAATTCTGGAAATCAATCGCCCCCACACGCTCTAACACTCGTATCACGATTTTGAACAGCGCCGGTGTTACGGTCTCTCCTGAATCTTGCCCAGTGGTGTTTAATAATTACTTCACTTCAGTTTTTACGAAAGAAAATTACACTAACATGCCTCTGCCACCTACATTTCAGTATCGTTTTATGGATCCTATAGAGATTAATCCTGCAGGTATCTCTTCCCTAATTACAAATCTCAAGACGTCCACATGTTCAGGTGTCGACGGCATAAACTCTAAAATCTTAAAGCATACCGTTGTTCCGTCTAGTACCATTCTCGGTCACATCTTTCAGCAATCGTTACAAACTGGCGAGATTCCATATGACTGGAAAATCGCTAAGGTCATTCCGGTCTTCAAATCCGGGGACAAATGCCTGCCAAGTAATTATCGTCCCATATCCTTAACGAGCATCCCATGTAAGCTACTTGAGCACATTATTTCTTCACATGTTGCATCACACTTAGAACAAAACCAATACTTTTTTAAAAATCAGCACGGCTTCCGCAAAGGACTTTCTTGTGATACACAGCTTATCGAATTCACGCATGAGATCTTTAACAATATGGATGAAAATTTACCAACAGACAGCATATTCATCGACTTTTCTAAGGCATTCGACCGCGTTGCACATTGTCGTTTAATAGCTAAAGTATCATCTCTGAACTTAGATTCACTTACAGTCTCTTGGATTAGGAACTTCCTGTGTTTTCGCAAACAGTGTACTGTAATTGATAACATGTCTTCCCCTCTCTCGGAGGTGACATCTGGTGTCCCTCAGGGGAGCGTTATTGGCCCTTTGTTATTTTTAATTTTTATCAATGATCTTCCCTCAGATATCACGTCATCAATTCGCCTCTTCGCGGACGACTGCATAATCTATCGCAAAATCACTTCACCATCAGATCATACAGCTCTGCAGCAAGACCTTGATCGTGTAACCACATGGTGCTCTGATTGGCAAATGTCATTAAACGTTGATAAGTGCAATCAAATGACCTTCACTCGAAAGCGCTCACTCTCAACATTTCAGTATTTCCTTGATGGTAGCCCTCTAAGACCTACTTCATCTTATAAGTATCTAGGCATCCATCTGGCATCGAACCTTTCTTGGGCCAGTCATATCAACAAGATTACTGCTGACGCGTCACGAACGCTTGGTTACCTAAAACGCAACCTTCGTGATGCACCTCCTACCACACGAAAGCTCGCTTACCAAACACTCGTGCGCCCTAAACTCGAATACGCTTCTTCTATATGGTCACCTGACCAAGATTATCTATCCCGAAGCCTGGAATCGGTTCAAAACCGCGCTGCTCGCTTTATCACCGGTAACTACAGCAGGCATTCTAGTGTAACTAAAATCAAGCAGTCGCTCTCTCTTTCCTCTCTCGCCTCCCGCAGAAACATTTCTCTTTTATGTCTGTTGCACAGAATCATCAACAGCAAGCACAGTTTTTCCTTGCCACTTCTCAAACCTCATCGATATTCCCGTCGTTTGCAGCATAACCTCAGTTTTCAGCGTCTATACGGGCACACTAACGCCTATAATTCATCTTCATTACCACGTGCCATTGTACTCTGGAACAATCTTCCTGAAAGTATAGCAAACGTGAAAGAAACCGAGATCTTTAGAGGCTTGCTTGAAAAACTGCCTCTTGAACTCTAGTTGTGTGCGCCTTACCTATTGTACTCCTGCTAGTTTCTGATTCTTAACGCGGTTGCCTCTAACACTGTAACGCTTCTTGTATTATATAGTTATGTAGTATCGTTTGGAATTGTATAACGTTATTGTTTGCTATTTTCTTTCATCTGTATCTTTTCTGCGCAGCCAAGTGCTTTTTGGCTTTTATAGAAAAATATTTCACAATTTTGTATTGCATACTTGCGTATTATCGTTCCGAATTATATAATGTTATTGTTTGCTGCTTCTTTCGTATCTTTTCTATTTTTACGCAGCCAGACTTTTGCATATGTATATATTTTCATCGCTCTTTGAAAATCAAAATGTACCCCCCCCTCACGCAATGTTCCCTCGTGGAACCCGTGAGGTACTTGTATAAATAAATAAATAAATTAAGTCGTATATATGTTATGGCACATACCCACTCCGGGGGATTGGTCAGCAAAGGACCTTTGAAGGAGCACTACAATCCTGCTTAATAATAAACTTATATATACAGTAGAACATAAAATAAAAGTGCGAAAAAACCAGAAGGCGTAAGAACAAAAAAAAAGAAGAGCAAGAAAACGAAATTATGAAATTGTGAGCTGACAAGACATCTGCGTTTACTTCACTGAACCATTTAGAGTGTCTAATAAAACACCTACTAATGTTACTTCAGCAGTACTTATTAGACTTCATATTTAAAGAGGAATAATTTAGTGGCTTGAATGAAATTGCAAACCGCATTGAATGTACCCCTGTGTCAATATCTCAAAACAGCGGCACTGAAGTGTAGCAGTTTCCTCCTTAAATTTATACGTATACATTCAAAAAAGAGAATAACTAGAAACCTTCACCTTTAAGCAATGAATGCGATAACAACAAAGCGGAATGTTGTATGAGGCAAGGCTGGCAGCTAACTCTTTTACATACAATCTGGCGAAAGTGCAAAACGCTTGTGTAAACGAAAACGGCCGCTCCAGAGGTCGAAGCAGTTTTCGCGATGTCTAGATACCTTAGTTTAGGGAAGGGAGTAAAGAGAAATTCAAGATGTAACTTGATGGTACCATAGACCTCCGCCTTCACGGGTATTCGCTGCTGGACTGACCTGACCTGGGAACGCGAATCGTGTTTAGAGGTTCGAGCTGCCAAGATGCTCCCACTGCTCTTTTTTTTTTTAGAAGTGTCTTACATGGTTCAGAAATTTACATACCTACTAGTATACCTACTGGCGCGCGTGTGCTGCCGAATGTGCTGTGTTTATCTCTTCCCTCTCTGCTCTATTTTTCATCTCCCCCATCCCCCTTTCATGCGCAGAGTAGCAAACCGGCTGCCCATAGGCTGGTTAACCTCCCTGCCAGTCTTTCCCTCCTATTTTCCTTCCCCGTAGCAAGCGGTCAGAGTACATGCATGTGTACGAACAGTCTGCTGATGCTTGTTGGATAGCGCACGCGAAAGCTCTCGTGGTCACGCCCTTGTGGTTAAGTTTGCTGTTGCTGCTCGAGAGACGCGGCTCACCACCCCAACCCTCCCAACTCCTCCCCACCTCTCCCGAGAGGTCTGGGAAGGTGTCCTGCTCGGCTGCTCTGACCTCCAAGTTTAACAGGCATTGGGGGCTAGGGCTCGGGCCGCCGCGGCAGCTACAGGGATACCGGACTAAGGATCCCTCCAAGTGTTTGTGGAAAGCCGGCCCTTTAGACTCGTCTCACTGTACATATAGCAACAAATGTCTACCGCCACCACTACCACCATCCGTGCGACGGAGATATGGCCGGCTCACCTCATCTGTGCTTCAGCCGCCTTTGTCGCGAAGCTAGCGTGCGTAGAAAATACGGTGCTCGGAAAAATATCGATTTTTACTTTATGCGGAACCTGACAGCTACGGCGAAAGCCTGCCATTAGTGTCGATATCATTGCTACTGAAAAAATTCACAGCATATCCACGGAGTGAAAATGAGTGGGGCGAAGCGTCCATCCAGACGTACGGATGGGCGGACGAAGCAGGGACTGACGGACGCATGGAATCACGGACGGACGGAAGCAGACACTGATGGACGCACGGATGGACGGAAGTACGCACTGACGCACGCATGGACAGACGGAAGCACGAATAGACGCATGGACAGAAGCATGGAGGGACAGACGGACGGATAGACCCACGGACGGGCGGACGGACGGACGGATACTTCGCCTTACTCATTCACTCCGTGAATGTGCAGTGACAACCACTAACGCCACCTCGTTATATTATTCTCAAGGACATGTACACACAACGCTATCTATTGAGCAACTCGTAAACTAAACGTGGCTGCATACTACTACTACGACTACAGAGGAGAGAACGACTCTCGGCCTAAGGAGCGTCGCCCTTAACACACAAAAAGAAACACGCAACAATTACAACAACGCACAGCATATTCAGGAAACAAAGACTAAGCCGAAGCAAGAACCGACTTTTGGTGTCCATAGGAATGACTCAACAATATATTGTCTAGACAAACTTCATTACTATAATGCAGTGAGCGATGTAGATTTTACTAATATTAATGCACTGATTTTCTGCTGATTGCCACATTTTAAAAGAGTTTTTTCGAAAATATAGGTGAAATTTAATCTGAACATTCGTTCATCCCTCAAAAGTTTTCCAATCGACCGTAGCGGGCATGGCCCATATGCACGAGGAAAGCAAACAATGAACTGAGGGAAGGCACACACACACCAATAAAAAAGAAAAAAGCGATCAAATATGAGAGGCTATAGCTTTATCTGTACTCTCAACGTTTTCCCTATATTTACATCCGGTTTCATAGCCAATGCCTAAAAGTGGATAAGCGCGAATCCCAAAGGGTCAAGCGAGCAAGCTAAGACTGCCGTAGAACATACGCTTGCTAAGGCTCCAACGCTGACGGTCGAATTTCGTGTCTGATGAGGCATATATGAATGCGGCCTCAATGAAAGTTGCAGTGGAACCTGGTGTAGGACTACACGTAGGTCCTTGCCCTATCTTTTAGTGTGGGTACGTGTCGTATGCCACGTGAGAAATCATCGTCAACATGTAGGACCAACAAACTGGTTCGTGCCTGGCTACTCTGGCAGTCCGCGCAGAACACTCTTACTGTTCTTCAAGCCCGGTGCAGGAAGCCGTCGCCACGGCGATCTCGGCTGAACGGCATGCTGGTGGCGTTGTTCGTCATGTGTGCCCTTCGTCCCGTGCTCTGTTACTCGAACGGGGCGCCTTTAAGTTCCTGCAAGGAGATGGTGCCCAGGCACAGGACGGGACCCACCTACACGCACCACAACTTCCAGGCAAGAACACATCATTGCCCTCTCCACTTTTGTGGCTGTCTTAATATGAAAGGTGGTAAAAAACTTGCAGGGTTTATCATGCATTCGCTTGATACGAATTGAAGGCGAAAACGATCTTAGTTTTTGCTTCCAGTCGTATTGATTCTCACGCACTGACACTTATTTGTTCATTTGTGAGGCTGTTAGGTGCTTGGCCTTTCATTTGACACACACACACACACACACACACACACACACACACACACACACACACACACACACACACACACACACACACACACACACACACACACACACACTCTCTCTCTCTCTCTCTCTCTCTCTATCTCTCTCTCTACACCAGGCCAGCGCGGTAGGCGCAGCACAGTCACAGCGAAAGCTCGTGCTTTTTTAAAAACAGGTGGCATGAACACGAATTGCACCACAAATCAGGTGGGATCCCGGAGCAGAGCGCCAAGTTCAAAAAGGTGATGAAAGTTCACGAAAACAAAAGCGTAGAGGATGACAGAAGGCAGGAAAACGTACAGCGCATGGGTATTGTCTTCCTGTCTTTTGTTTGCGTTTCTATTACAACAAAAGCTTTTTTTGAAATGTGATCTTGGATGTGGCGCAACACCGGGTGACCTGCAAATGGCTTCGTGGAGAGAAAATGAATGAACACAAAGACAACAAGTATTCAAGTGAACTTGCTTAGGAAGCACCCGCTGTCTATGCGGCTACACGTAATCGCAAAAAACGACGACCCCACAGCGGCACAGACGTCACCGAGACGTCAGAGTGGCGTTGTAGCGCAGAACAATCTGTTCATAATCTGTACTCAAGGCACACACGAACTTTGAACACAGGCCCAGCGTTTCTTGACCCTGTTCAGAATGT
This sequence comes from Rhipicephalus microplus, assembly GCF_043290135.1. Classification (NCBI taxonomy): domain Eukaryota; kingdom Metazoa; phylum Arthropoda; class Arachnida; order Ixodida; family Ixodidae; genus Rhipicephalus; species Rhipicephalus microplus. The sequence continues at coordinate 10,620,748 of NC_134709.1, read as the reverse complement.
GCTAATGGCCCCTGTGAACGCGGCCAAGATCACAGGCATATTAGGATCACCCTGTAAATGAGTGGGGGGGGGGGACAAATTAAATCGTAGCACCCCTTTTCCCATTGTTGGTCGAGTCCAAAAGACAACATGCTACACGGCTGCCCTCTGTGTTTACGGGGATTTTTTTTTGAAATTTGAAGGGTGCTTTTCAGAGCTAATTTTTTTTGGAGGAAATACAGCGTTTATCGGAGTTTAGTTACAGCAGATCTCCAGTTCGCGCGGAGTTTCGTATTGCATTATAAGCTGTCGCAATGCATTTTTATTAAATTATTTTGAAGAAAAATGCGTTTCATTGTTGCTTATAACCATAATTTTTCACCTTTCGTTTTTTCCTTACTTCCTGTTCATTTGACCTCTTAAACAAGCTGTTGATGGGCAGTGCTGCAAGCGCATCAGTGTGCCTGGGGGGGGGGGGGGAGCAGGAGCTAGACAAGATGCTCCTCAGCTTTCTCTCAGCCTCCCTAATCTTCTTGACGAAAAATGAAGATGCTATTATACTTTTTCTGAGTGCTCCAAAATTTTAGATGGATTGAAATCTGAACCCAAAAACATCTAAACACACTAAGTGCATGTCTCGAAGGACTGAACGCGGAAATACAAATACATTCAAGTACAAATATTTGAACACGAAACACCTCCCTATGCTCGTATTACAAGCTTAAAGTTTATTGTAATAGACGAAAGCATGCTTCACGAGCTTTCTGCTGCCAATGAAGGTGCGCTCCTATCGCGTAAAGAGTGTCAGCTTTGAAAATGCCTTTTGAACATTGAAAATGCCATTCTAAAGGGAGCTTATAAAATAAATCGAAAATTGTCAAATATTTCACCAGTGAGTGCGTCAAATTTTGGCATTTATCCAAAACCACGAGCCATATTCATAACGGAGGATGAAATAAAAAAATGAAACAATTACCTTCTGTCCAGAATGGAATTAGTTTTGTCCTTGGTTTTCCAGGAGAAAAGATGAAGAGTAACAATGAAGGGTTTGCAATGTGACATCAGGTGCTTTCGGTCGCTATTACTGTAAAAACAAGAAAAAGATCACAGCATATCCACGGAATCAATGAAGATGAGGAGGTGAAGCCTCAGAGTGTTTTATTGGTAAACCGCGAATTGTTCATCCGTCCATCGGTCCGTCCACACCTGCTGGGTGAGTCATCTAACTAGGCGGTCACGTACCACGAGATAGGAGGGACAGACCCACGGTTGTAGGAGCTTCGCCCCTCAAAACTTGGGTGCCACAGCCCTGGCCTTTAAACAATGACGATACAAGTCCGACTGCGGCTAACGAAAAAGCGTTGGAGATGAAATCTCCCCCGCCCCCTCCCTGTAATTAAGGGTCTCCCCTTCCCCTTTGTGCCAAGGCTTATGGCCTCGTTTACACATAAGCGAGCGTAACGTTGCAAGCACCGAGATCGGGCTCGAAGCTACAGAACCCATAACGTCTTAAATAAAAAAGCTGCACAAATAAAAACGGCACTCTAACTATGGAAGATGCTTGTTTCGTATTGGCCGCGAGGGCCTCCATTGGAGAGGTCAGCGCTGCGGTCGTTTTGACGTCACAGATAGGATAGTTGTGGAATACGGCAGCTTAGCTTTCGCGATGCCACTAGCATCATCCTCCATGGCTGCACTGGTTCTCACTCGCAATTTTACGATGCAAATTAGACACGAGAGTGCCACCGGCAGCACCGATTCGTAGTTTGCTTGCCCGTATTATGTATTACAGCTTCTTTAAGCGCTGAGCTTCAAAACGAAGGGAAGCACGCATGGTGTCCACAGCAAAAGCGCAGAAAATGCGCTGTTCTAGCAGACAACACAACCCGGTATCTTATGAGTGACATAATCCCGTAGGTGGCGCCACGGTATGTCCCTGAAGCCAATAGTACTTCCATGCCTAGTGATTTCCTGCGGTTTCAGAAGCCGTAAGGAGTAACGAAATGCTTCATGATAGCTGCTGGTTGACACGGGCGTCTTGGAAGGCAGGCTCACGGTCCGGCTGCTTACGCTCAACCAGAGTGTCAAGTTCCGGGGCTTCCTCATCCGTGCCATGGCGCTCAAGGGCAACAGCTGGGTTTACCTACGAGGACTCTTTGAGAAGGACGCCAAGTTCCAGGACTCCCTGTACCTCGACTGCGAGGGTCAAGAAAGGGTGCGTTAATTTTCCCGGATGCAGATACAAGCCTACAACCGTTAGGCATTGACGCGACCGTTATCACGTTCCGTATGAAGCACCAGTCGATAACATCGCTTCGCGCATTTTATGTTGTACGGGCTAGCGAAAGCTTGCGAGGGTTGCGGTCCACCGTGGCTGGAGCACTTGCATTCACATTTGTAGCGCAAACCATGGCTTTAAAGGAACGGAGACACAGAAAGAACACAGACGGCTAGCGCTACAAATATCAATGCAAGTGAACGAAACCAACTAGTCCACATCGCCGCCTTGGCTGTAGCACAGATAAAACGAGCCAGCCATCATCGCCGCCCAGAGGGTGCAGCCGACAAATCACCGAGCGCGAGGCCTGCATTCGATTGTTCCTCAAGCGTAGAGGAAACTGTCTGTCCTTCGTAGGGCAAGGGAGTACGAATAGGCTTGAAGGGAGGGGTGAGGAGAGGGGTACCATTGCTGTAGCAGCAGCTGCGTACCTTTATTTCAAAGGTGTATCACTAGAGCTGGCATGCACGCTAGGGCGACAGACATGGGCACACTACTAGCACACGTGCTGTGCTCTCGCCACTTACCTTGCGTAAGACGACAGACAGCAGGTGAACCTCTTCACTACCTAGAGTGGGTGCATTCGCTTAAGCCAGCATTTTTTGCAGTTGCGTGAAGTCTGATCCAAAAGAGTTTGCAACAAATATGAATTCTATAAGAAGTACTACAGCTACCATATTCATTGCTTCACACCTTCGGCTACACTGCAATTCTATAGATGCGAAGCAGCTAAGGGTGGAGCTCAATTCGGTGTCCTGCGAGACAACCCTTACATGCGCATGCACGTCGGTCCCCTCTCCTCTCATAGGCTCTCCCTCGCCCACCTCGCAACAAGAATGAAGGTAGCATCTGCTAACGAATTTCTCAATTAAAAAAACCAACTGCTCGTGCTGCACAACCGTTGACTGCCCCCCCCCCCCCCACACACACACAAGCACTGGGTCTTGACCTCCAAGGTAGTTTCGGTGGCAGAATTTTGTGCGTTGTTGAATAAAAATTAGCAGCGTGCGCATTAGTTAAAAGCGGACTGCAGGTCTCTTTGTGCAATCGGAGTTTTCCGTTTCTAATTGCACATTAGCAGCGATTGGTATGTTTCAGTAGGAAACACCGGTTCATCACTGCGTGCTTTGCGCCCATAGGTTTCTCTCCTGCACAACGCCGCGATGAGCGCCAGCATCAACGTGGCCGCCAGTGTAAGCGTCAGCGCCCGCTGCTTCGCATCTACACATGGTTACCTTTAGCGGAATATGCGGTAACCTTTTTTTCTTTTTCTTTCTTTCTCGTTTGCGTAGAACGCCGTAACCCACGGAGACAACAAGGGCAAAGTGGAGGTCGTGGTCCACTGGAGACCGGACCCAAGCCCACGTTACCTCATCCAGGTCATGTTTAGGTAATTGCGCCTGCGCGCACTGTGATGACGATCATGGTCACTGACATTTCCGACAGATGGCGCGCGCTGCGCCGCAAACACACTCGCACCCCCTCAACCGAAAATGTTTTTCGATATGGCATACAATGTGCTAAGTAACCATTTGCCTGGCCAACCCATTTCTGATCAAAGATGCCCCCCCCCCCCCCCCGAACAAAAAATGTGCCTACGCCTCCGACAAGCAACACACTTACTGCGGGAGGCAGAAGAGTTATAGACAGCCGGCGCCAGCAGAGTCAACGGCAATGCATCATGCCGGAGCACTCAACTTGATACTCCTAATTTCAGTGCTGGGACTTCCAATACACCCAGATCAGTTGACCAACCTAACCGGGTATCCTAAAATACTACAAAACCGCAAGATTGCACTGACTACGTACACCCATCTAGATCCTCAACTCTGGTAAGGCCGCACAACTGGCGCTGCTTAAAATCGTTATTACAGCCCACACGCACTAAAAAATCGACCCTGCAGGTTATGGAACACTAACCTGCTGACATAAAGCCTACCACATGGACTGGGAGTGCAAAAAGAATACGCTAGGTCCGATGATTTGAGTAGAGAATGGGGTGGACCTATATCAGGCGGTCGAAAAGACCCCGATGTCACGCGCAGAGACCGGGTCTCAAGCCAATGGGGTTCCAGAATAGGGAATACATCCGTTCATCGACCGAGAAAAGCATTACGAAGTGACTATACCCATTTATGAGCGAGTGTTTGCACTGGTATGAAAGATTTGCTTGCTATTTGTGTGTGTTTTAATGTGGGCCAGTACATGCACGCTTACAAAATGTAAAGAATCGCATGTGCACGCAGAGACTTTTTTTTAGTTAAATGAAACTTTGCATCTCTCGACGCACGCGCGCAGGGCGACGGTGGTGCAGACTCACGACCTTTCCTTCCTGAAGGTGGACAGCAGAGCGCTCCTGCTGGGCGCCGCCGAGCCTGCAGTCATGTCCAGGCGTCGTTTGACCTACGTCAACCTCCAGCGCGTCGCATGTGCAGCAGTCTGGTTTTTCTACTTCTCATGGGCTGCGTGAAAAGGTGTCACTGTCTAACCCCCGTCAAATACCTGGGTGGTCCGTAAGAATTTGGTGTCCTCTCCTACAGCGTGTTTCATAATCAGCTCGTGGCCAACATCGGATCTTAATTTTAGTTTGAAAGTACACGTGCCAGTGAGCCTAGCTATTTCTTCAAAGAGACTTCACCCGCCACAGTGGTCTTATGGTGATGTTGCTCGAGTGCTGACACTAAGTTTGCGGGATGGAATAACGGTCACGGCGGCCACATTGTCGACAGAGACTAAAGTTCTGAAGGCCCGTGCACATGGATTTTGTGCACCTTAAAGGTTGACATTTCCGGAGGCCTCTACTACGGCGTCTCATAATATTGTGGTTTTGAGAAGTTAGACCCAAATAGATATTAATAAAAGAATATTCAAACCACTCTTTTAGTAGGATTGACAATCTTTCATAAACGGAGCTTTGAAAGCAAGAAGTGAAACGTCTGCAGTCTGTGAAAAACCCTCTGCGCCGTTGCTCAGCAATAACTAAGCCGCAGCTGCGCGCCACCTGGGTTTGACCTGGCCTAGCTGCGCATGCGCCGGATAGCAGCCACCGCTAATCCACGCCCACTCATGGGAACAGTCCGCACAGTCCCCTGTCCTGCCAGAGCCGAGCAAGAGCAACGAAAGGCCAGTGCTTCGACCTGGGGTGCCACAGCTAGGATTGCACGCGAGTTTCCGGCGCTGGAGTTTGGAAATTTGGTCCATGCCAAGGAAAGACCTAGAATCAGTCAAGAAGGTCACATTAAACTCATAAGCATACGTAGGGTTCCCCTTTAGGGGGGGGGGAGGCGAAGGTTCGGCACAGCGCCCTTCCTTCTTACTTTGTCAATGCATGGCGTTGACTTTGCACCCCCCCCCCCCCCCCCGAGCCACAGCACCACCCCTCCCGACGTATTACGTCAATATGAGAGGCTGAATTTTGCCCTTCCCCTCCCTCCCTCTTAGGAGATCAGGGAGGTGGCCGCTCCGCCCTATTCCCCCCTCGTGCGCACGGCTGTTATTAAAACCCTGAGATCGACCAGCTTGGCTGTTAAGGTATACTCGAGGAGTGTAAACATTTTACTTTTCTAAATTGCCCTTTCTCACGCTGTTGTAATAAAAAAATTAAAGATTGCGCTAAGTTGCGCAAGGCTTGAAAGCAGCGAAGCAAGGGGCGTTTTGAATGCTGCTGCTGCTATTCAACAATACACAATGAAAAAATTGGAAGCGCAATCCAACACCTGATCATGCTGGAACCTTCTCTCCAGTTGTTACCCTTTCTCATCTTTCTAGTATATAATTTCTTCTCTGAATAAACCGAGTTTCAGTCTGCGCTTGTTTGTCTCTTCTCTTGTGTCCCGTTGGCTTGCGTTTCCAATTTTTTCATTATGAATTTGTACCAACTAGCCCGCCTGTCAACCCTTCTGTAGTCGTTAATACGCTTAGAATGAGTTTACAAACAGAAGGACTCAAAACTCACCTGCAAATGTAGGATCGATCGGCTCCCTGGGTGCTCGCACGGGCCTTTCGTCGGTCGTACTCGGCTGGCCCAACTTCACGTTGACTGTGCCTGGCTTGTTGCCTTTTTGTGTCCCTCATCCTTTCTTCATATGCATACCCCGAATCCTCGACTCGTTGTTTGGCAGCAATCGCTTCCATGGCCACATAAGCAGGGTTTAAACGTCGCCCCTGATATCATTCTCAATCTGCAGCACGCCGAGCCTCGCGGTGAGCAGCCTTTTCTTCTGATGTGCAGACCTTCTTTGGACACCGCGTGGCTACTACCTCAGTTGATACGTCTATGAGAAGCACCTTCTGAGGCATCCTTCGAAAGAAAAGCATGTTCACTAAGTATTTTATGACGTATTTAATGACGCAAATGGTTGCGAGGTGGCACTGTTTTGAATTTGGCGTGTCGCCGTCACGGCAGCTTCGGCATGAGCTGTTGCCACAGTTTACGCACGGATTTGCTTCCATCACATTAGCTGCTGCGGCTGATGCATTAACATCGGAACAAGAGATCACAAACGCACCCTAACAGAATATCGACCATCAACACTCGTTGACCATTGCAATGAGTGCGGCTTATTAGGCGAAAAGATAACTTTCAACCGGCAGGCTCTGAACCTGTAATATTCAAATCACGTGTCCGATATTACTGAGCTACGGTGGCGGTCATCCTCCGGTCCCTTTCATGGGTTATACATGTGCATTTAAACGTGAGAGCGTCAGTCAGCGCCACCTGTTGCCCTAACAGCAAGTGTGAAACAGTCTTTTTGCCTGTTGGTGTCACGTAGCACGTGATTTTAATCAATACGAGCTGGCAGCTTACCAATATTTCCTCGCCTGAAGGAAAACGTGCGGTGCACCTAACGCTGAGCTCGACCGTATTATATGGGCCTGCCCCGAAGCTACTCACTCAGTTAAACACAGCACGAACCCTACATTCACAATCACCACGGCCGAGCAGTGGGAGGCCTTGCTGCTCAGCACGTGCCCGGAGGACCAGCTCTGGGCTGTCCGGCTGGCCGAAGACGCCGCCAGGATTCAAGGCCTGGCCGCTGCCTGAGGAAGGGGGTTACAGAGGGGCCCGTCTCCCGGCCCCCCGCCACCTTTGACCCCAGCAGGGACGCTTGAATAAAGTTTCTTCTCTCTCTCTCTCGCCTGAAGGCACCAAGCCTGTCAGAACGAGACCCGCGGTACGAATGAGGGCTCTATACCGCTGACCTGCCGTAGCGCAATGGTAGGGCATCGGACGCGTTATTCGAAGATCGCAAGTTCAGTCCCTTGGTTGGTACGGAGGAGTGGCTCTCGACCCACGGGGGATCGGCCACAAATAGAGCGGCAGTGGGATCTTGCAAAAAAATTTGGTAAATAAAAGGGGGGGGGGGGAGGCCTGAAAACACAAACGAAAAGATTAGCAGTGCTAACAAAGCGGCAAGTTATATTTTCTCCCACTTCTTTTTTTCATGTTCACACTAAGATTACTAATAGCATCTCCTCTTTCCTTAGCGTCATCGTCTGTTAGTTTTTATTAATATTCAGTCTAACAAAAACAAACCCTTAAACTTGCACTAATTAGTTCATATATAACAGTCATGAAAGGACGTTATAAACCGATGATATTTATCTTTTTTAATGGTATTGATCAAGAAGATGGCAACCTGTCGTCGTCTTCGCTATGCCCGACGAGAGATTTATGCAGTGGAGTAGAAATGCAGCTTTAATTTTGTAGTTTTACGTCGTAAGAAATTATTTCACGAAGAAAAACTTCGGTGCTCATGATGCTAACAGAAATGGGGCGGTAGGTTTTTTACCCACTTGGCTCCAGCCTTTCAGAAGACGCTGCAAATAAATTGACAGTCGAAGGAAATTTTCGAGTACCATGCCTACACTTGCGCGGTCATGCGAATCGCAACACTTGGTAACAAAAAGCGACGATTAAATTTGCAACACCGCGTCTCTGTTCTTATCTGTGCACTTATGCAACAAAAACAAGCACCAAGATAACGGAGAAAGGATTGTGGCGATTCATAAGTGTTGTTCTTCGGCACGTTTTGGAAAAGAATACAAAACAGTGTTTTGTGGACCGGTTGAGACCTAGTTTCTGGAATTTCATGCGCACTACAGTTTGAAACGTGATGAATTGGTCCATAAATAGGGCACTGTAGTTTGGTGCAGTGAAAGACTGGTCTCAAGGGCGACTCCATCCTTAAACGAGTAGTTGCCCATATTCCGAGCCGACCTGTGGTCGTATCAAGAAAGCACACGGTAACGCGTCCGCGCTTAATAAAAGGAGACTAAGCTTAAAACAAGTACTACACCTGTTATGCCACACCGATTAAAGTCTAACAGTGTGCTTATCACGCTCTCATCGCATAATCTTTACCAATTACAGCTAACCTGGGCTCAAGCTTGTAATGACGATAGTTATAGCGCGAGAACAGAACGGTGACAGACAAGAACACGAGCGCTCGTGTCCTTGTCTCTTTGTCGCCGTTCTGTTCTCGCGCTATAACTATCGTCATGTCATACCAACTAGCCCAAACTGCCACACTTCTAAGCTTGTAACTGACCATCTCAAGGAGGAAAGTGCAGGTGAACTCGCGAGAGTCTTTCACGCAAAAAACAAAGAGAAATGAAAAAGCACACCAGCAAATGCTGATAACGGCATCCTCTGAGGATATGTATCACGCGAAATGAAGAGAGAGCCGTGAAAGAGTGCACACCCCTACGGAAGCGATGGCCACACCGATACCGGCGTCTCGGACAAGGTCATGCCCGCGTTCAGATTGACCACTTTGTTCCACCGAGAACCGCATTCGCCTCCCCCCTCTCTTCCTCTCACTGTCCCTCCTCCTTCCACGATTCCATTCCTTTACCTCTGCTGTGTTTAAAGCGCAATAACTTTGACAAAACACAACTCCACTGGCCACGATAGTCAGTTTACCCCTGTGCGCACAGCACTGTAGCAGTAGAAACCAGAGATGCATGCAGTGTGGGCTGGCAGTGTGCTGATAGCCACAATATTCATCGGCACAGCGGCGAAGGTTGGACCGTACAAGGAGCGAGTCTTCAGAACAAAGGTAGGAACACGTCGACGACCTTACTTAATGACCAATGTAAAAACTTGGGCAAATCGTTTACAGCAGCGAATCACCAGGCCTGCGCATAAGGCGCAGCACAGTCACAGCGAAAGCTAGAAGAGCGGCTTTTCAGAGCCTTTTCAAAATACTCAATGGGTAACTAGGGCAAGCAAACTTGCTTGATACCCACTAGGGCATTAATAATAAACTTATGGGTTATAGGCCGACATTCACTACGTCATTTTTCGTCATTCTTCTGAGAATCGTGGCATCCGCTATACATTTGCAAGGAATTTCGTGCCAATTGTTCACGCAGTGGCTGACGACGATGAGGAATTATGTCTGAAGTGGGTATGCGCCACAGCTATTAGGGGAACAAGAACAAGCTTTTGTAATGGGTTGGAACATTGGACGACACACTCGTTACGCTATTCGCATTGTACGTGCGACGACTGGTTGTTATTTCGATGTTTTAAAACGCTTTATAAGTCATATCAACGTGATTGCTTTCCCGACATCAAGCCTGCCTAAGACAAGTTTGCCAAGAAGTAAGCACCAGCTACGCTGGTGCTTACTTCTTGGCAAACTTGTCTTAGTAAGCTCAGCGGTAGAATACTAAACTGGCAGCCAGCAGACCCGCGTTTCGAGCTTCACTGCGTCTTTGGTGGTAGGTTTTTTTTTTCTTCTAATTTCGTGCGATGTGGTTACGGACACCGGCGGTGGCGGCAGCAGTGGCGGAGGCGGACAACTGCGCGTGACTTGAGTTGTGATCTCACAACAGCTTTCGCTGTAAAAAAAAAAAAAAAATGCCAGGCCTGCGCGGAAGGCGCGGCACAGTTACAGCGAAAGCTAGAAGAGTGGTCTTTCAGAGCCTTTTCTAAACACTCATTGGGTAAGTGCAACAAGCACACTTGCTTGATGCCCACTACGGCATTAATAATTTTAGGGTTGCAGGCCGGCATTTGTTACGCTATTTTTCGTCTTTCTTCAGAGAAGCATGGTGTCCGCTAAACACTTGCAAAGAATTTTGTGCTAATTATTCATGCAGTGGCCGATAACGATGAGGAATTATGGCTGTGGGTATGCGCCACAGTTAATAACCGAACGGAAACAAGCTTTTGTAATGGGTTGGTGCATTGGACGACCCACTGGTTACGCTATTGAAATTTTGTGACGACTGCTTGTTTTTTCGCTCACATTGTACGACGACTGATTGTTCTTTCGCTGTTTTAAAACGCTTTATAAGTCGTTTTAACGCGATTGCTTTCCCGACATCAAGCCTGCATAAGGCAAGTTTGCCAACAAGTCCTAAGCACCAGCATGCCTCTGGTGGAATACTGGGCTGGAACCCAGCGGACCTGGGTTCGAGCCCCACTGTGTTATGGGTACTAGGTTTTTTTGCTAATTTCTCGCGATGTGGTTACGAACACCGGCGGCGGCGACGAACAACTATGGCGCTGTGCGAGACCAGAGTTGTGATCTCATGACAGCTTTCACAGTAAAAAAATTATATGTGAGGTTTAACATCCCAAAACCATGATATGATTATAAGAGACGCCGTTGTGGAGGGCTCTGGAACTTTCGGCCATCTGGGGTGCTTTAACGTGCACCCACAACTGAGTACACGGGCCTACAGTATTTTCACCTCCATTAAATATGCAGCCGCCGCAGCCTGGATTCGATCCCGAGACCCGCGGGTCAGCAGCCGAGTACCTTAGCCACTAGAACATCGCGGCGGGGCAAGGGGGTTGTTTTGCCGAGCATGAATCATGAAAATACGAATTTTTGAAGGACTTCGGCATTGAAGCGCCTACAGTGACCAGTAGGGCAGGAGGAGGCCGAATATATTACCCAGCATGTGAGGTTCGTTAATTCCAACAGTACGGCTAAAATAAACGCAAGAAGGGCAGGCACCTAAGAAAAGATAAAATTGCAGTTTCTAGTCATAGATTACCTGTGATTCTTCTGCAGACACAAGTTGTCAACATACTTTGTATTTTAAGCTCGAAGTTACGTTATTGATTTGTTAAATTATGTCTGTTATCCTACCCAATTTCAATATGTACAAGTCTCTGAAGGGTCTACACATCAAGAAAAGTTACACCTTGGACATCAGGCTTATTTACCAAAACTTTGATGGGTTCAGAAGTACTTTAATGTACACGAACCGAATAATGCTGGACTGATGAGTGGCCTCGAAACAAAAAAAAAAATGATGAACAATACGATGTTAAGTATATCTGTTTTCTCAATACTACCCAAAAATCAAACAGATTACCAAGTGGTGCACTGAACGAAATTTTAAACCAGGAATTGGCAAAATCGTTTAGCCGAGCGATTTACTTGTACACCACATCAGCGTAAACATAAACGTTAGCCACCCATATATACACCTGCGCTAAGTTTGCAAATTATGGTATTGCAAGTACCTTCCCCGCCTTTTTTTTTCTGTGGCACTTCAATGTGTCTAAGTTTCTACCGTAAACAAGCAAACGAACGAAAAAAAAAATAGCAAGAAAACAGAATCAGTCGGTCGGTCGGTTGATTGGTCGGACAAACAAACAAACAAACAAACAAACAAACAAACAAACAAACAAACAAACAAACAAACAAACAAACAAACAAACGAAGAATAGAACAAACAATAGAACAAACATGACTTATGGTTGCACGCATTCATTGTTTCGAAATTTCCTGATTGCTTAACGACGCAGAAGAAAGAAAAAAAATAGAATAGCACGCGCCTTCGGAATGGCCCTATCTTCTATTGTGTCGTGCAGATGTTTTCTTGTTGTTCAGGTTGACCATTTCGGATTTCATAACAACGAGACATTCGATATGCGCTACGCCATCGCCGATCAGTTCTGGGACAGCAAGAGTGGACCAATATTCCTCTATACTGGGAACGAGTTCTTCATGGAGAGCTTCATTGAAAACACGGTAATGTACAAAAAAAGTGAAATTTCAAAACGCCTGTGCTTGTAGCCCCCATCGGGGGGCATGACTGAGTGAAAAGCAACATTATTCAGTCCACAATAGACGAGAGTGAAATAAACGTCCCCTTGGCTAGGCCCCCTCGAGACAATAAAGTTAAACCTGACGGACCTCGCGTGGGTCCGCTGGACGGCAAGGATTTGAGATCTTTTGTCCTGAGCCATGGACGATTTCTGACACAAAAAAGAAATGGCGCTAAGTGGCGCCAAGTTCCAATCAACTTATCTCATGGAAAGTCTAAAAACTGAGCTAAGGATACCGTAACGCAGGCATACTGTGTGCGGGGGTACTACTGGCCTGGTTTCGTTGTGAAAATGCCAGTTGATTGACAAGGCACACAAGCCAACTGTGGCGACAGTTGAAAACATGATGCCGCAATCAGTGATGACGGGCCCAAATGAATATTGCTGATTATTGCATGGATCAATTCACACTATTCTTGGGTGTCTCTTAACATATTAATGAGCACGTAAAATTAACTAACTTTTGAAGCAACCAGGTGAGAAATTTCAGTGAGGAAGTCGTAGATCACTTCCCAAAACATTCGATTAGACACCTGCTAATTTTCTATCGATTAAGTGTTACTCTTCTTCCGCTTAGTACAGATGCCGATGATAGCAATATGAACAATAAAGAATAAAGCGTGACATTCACACTTGTGCAACTATGCGCGCATGATCCGACTGTTCCATGTCACGTGTACAAACATTCTTCCATAGCAGCGGCTCATGACAGCGATAAGCAGACGCAGCGCTTATCGCTTGCGTCACCACGCCCCGTGGTCCTTGTCCTATTGCGACAAATCACACGCGGCCAAATCATATGGTCGTTTGTACGCGGAACGTTTGATGAGCCGTCGAAACAGGCGGCTCTCCAAACATTAACAAAATAAACAGGCTTGACCCTTTCGGCCGTGGTGTCGATTTACGACACGACACGAAATTTCTCGTATAGAACTTGGACACAAAACCAAACCTACTCATTCTTGGAGAAGTAATTTTTCAAAAATCTCCGCTGCGATCGACACAATCACCGTTTCATTTCTGCCAGGCTTCGATCCATAAAATAAGCTTGACCAAAGACATGGGTGACGACGAGTCGGGAATGCGGCGTCTTCGGGATGAAGTTCTGAAGTTATTTTAAGAGCTTCGACACTGTCAAATACAACGCTTCTTCAGCTTTAGTGTGCTCTAGGGCATAGCAGGAATGAATTTGCCATTTTTGTCATTTCATGACTACAGGGCTATGATGACCCGACTTGATGTCTTGTCTGTAAATACATAGTTACACACGCAACTGCACAGTGCAACTGCCACTGCACAGCCACCAAGAATAAGTACTAGCTGATGACCCTAAAGTAAGTTGGCATAAGTGAATTTCTTTTAGCATCCTAAATTAATCATATACAAACACTTCTCAAATAACACCACATTGAAACACTTCCTTTATTTTCACCCCAACAGGGCCTCATATGGGAATGGGCGCCCGAGATGAAAGCACTGATCATATTTACGGAACACCGGTTTTACGGCAAGTCAATGCCCTTCGGTGGAGAATCACTAAAGGTAAGTTACCCGTGCCTGAAGGCTATTAGATGCGAAGCAGCTCTTTGACTAGCCTCTGTAGCACTGCCTCTCCGTACGAATGTGCCGCGCGCCGCAAGTGTTGGCGCGGTGCCAAGTAGGTCACGCTGCTGCGCGTTGACGTCACGCCCCCTCGCAGGGCGCGCTCACGCCACTCTCCCTCCCTCGTCTACCGCGTGATCACTGGGGCGTCCGCAGCTGCTGCCTCGTCCGTTCGCCGGCAACATGTGCCGCGATCGCCGCTTGTTACAGCGCTGACTCGCCGATTCACGCGCAATATACCTGACGCGTGCGTAACGCACGCGTTGAAACATGTTGTAGGTGTCGACTACAAGACACACACCAGCCATCGCTTTAAAGTAATCTTGCAGCACTCCCCGCAGCACCCGCGGTGGCACCGTTCTACCTGTGACGCCACCCGTGTGCAACGCTGCTGCTTCGCATCCCATCAGAGTTCTCTTAAGGGAGATTGTCCATGTTTTAGCGGCGAAGCTGTTTAAGGCGTGGGTCGGTCGTCACCTGTATGTATGCATGTATTGACCACCTCACAGCATATCCACGGAGTGAGTGATAAGTGGGGCGAAGCTTCGGAGGGTTTTATTGGCAAACCGTGAATCACCCGCTGGCCGCGTACGACTGTCGTCTGTATAACGCACGGACGAAAGTGCGGACCGACTGACGAATGGTTTACCCCACTCATTCACTCCGTGGATATGCTGCGATTTTTTTATAGGCTATTGTATTATATTAGCTTGAAAGCCTCTTATGTCTCATGCAAACGTGACATTGATTAAAAAGCCGGCGTGTCGTATAAAATGTCACGTGACCATCCTCTAGCCTCGAATACCGAGGCACGTGAGCTGCACGTTCACTTCTTCACTAAGGCATTCACGTGTTTGAATAAAAACAAAGCAAAACAAAACAGAGAGAAGCGAAAAAAAAGGAAGGCAGGGAGGTTAACCAGAAAACAAAACAGAAACTCGGCAGATCCCACGTATCTGAGAATCGACGTTACGCGAAGCATGCGGAGGGAAGGTGACCGTGTCGCATTTTTTTTAAATGAGCGACACGTCATGGATTTACGCTAAATATATGTACAAGTGTTGCACGCACAGACATAAGTTGAAGTGTTGCACATGTTTATATAACCAGCTGTTTGCACTTGCGCAACGATGTCAACTGGAACATGCTTATTAGCAACACCAGAAGCTGACATGAAGCGCTGATACTCGCGAAGATGCTGGCCCTTGGCACTGCCACTTAAATCAATTTCAGCACATAGCACCTCATCTCAATTGACGTTAACCCGACGTGACGACTATGAAAGGAGTACATATGTAATGTTTATGAAATTGGGTAGGTAGCAATGCAACCACTATTGACGTTTCACGAAGATTATACGTCTATTTGAAAAGTAGTTCAGAGACCTGGCGTCGCTCTGTGGTAGAATGCTCGAGTGCCACGCAGAATGCTTGGGCTCGATTCCTGCTGGGACCATGAAATTTATTATTTGCATTCGTCGGGTGGCCAACGCTGCCTATGTCAGGTTTTCCTTAACACTGACATTTATTCTATGCCTTCGTTGTGTCGACGCTACCGATTGGGGTATTTCTTAACGCTCGAGCGTTAAAGTTGTCCATGTGTGCTCTTTTCGTTCCTGGGTAGATAGTAAGTGCCAGTCACCCGTGGCACATACCTGCATACCATTGGCACATACCCGCCCGTGGGTAGGTACCACTGCCTGGCGGGAAGTGTTTGACGACGTACGTGACGAGATGGCGACTATATTCATGTCTTGACCAGTGCGTCATATTTGTCAAACCATCGTACCCTGTCATGCTAATTTTGGTTCACACCAAGGTCATGGGGTGACCACGAGAGCAACCAAGCGTAAGCGGCTTGATAGATAGATAGATACGCTCAAAGTCGCTGAAGTTCACCAAGAAATGCTTCGCATTTAAAAACAAAAGCGAGCGTAGGCTAAAAGACGCTGCCTGCGGACGTTGCAAGGCAAGAGATGAGGAAGAGATGCGCATCCGCAATGGGGGTGTTAACGCAACTAGGAGGGATGCCTAGAGAAAAGGGGGGGGGGAGCGAGGGTAGTGGATGGGAGTAGGAGGGGCGCACATGTGCAGTAAGGGTGGTCATGCCGCACAACAGATTAAGCTCAACCACAAAAAGCTTCATATCTAAAAAAAATCATCGCCCAAGCACTCCGTACAAACGGCTAACCAGCTAAAGCGTTCGGCCCCGGTGTTTAGCAGTGGGTTGAACCTGAGACTGTACTGAAGCCTTTTACAATTATTGATTACATGTTCGTGCTTCTAAACGAAGTGAGACGCGCTTGGCTTGGGTTTACCTCAGTGTTTATTTCACATGCCACACTCATTGTGTCTCGCGTGATACCGGTCGTTATCATACGTTACGCAATGCGTTAATCAAAGTGGTTGATCTCGAACCACAGGCGGTTTACAGACGTCGCCGCTGAAACCTAAGTGCCACTGAAAAAACTGCCACTGAAAGCGGGCGTTCGCCCGGGCGAACACCGCGCCGTTTCAAGCGTTTAAATCGCGAGCATGCTCACAATGCAGCGAAAGGCGCTCGTGCTTGGGTACGACCCTGTCAACGACGTAACTGACTAGACGGCCAAAGGAGACCGCTTTTGACACCACTATCGAACGGGTTTATGTTTCTCCCAGCTTTATACAGTTTTCGCTATAAAAAAACAAACGAACTAGTATATTGGTTCTCTAATGGGTTCGCCAAAGATGACCCAAAGACGAAAGTAGTCGTATCGTTCTTTTTCGTTTTAGACAATTGCATTTGTTCCCAGCCGACTACGGTGCGTCTAACTCCGGCCCCAGCGTTTCTCCTCCGCGTGTGTAAGACACGAGACCTTCGCCGACGTTGGCGTTGACGTGCAAGCGCGTGCTGGCGTTACAAAAATGAAGCCTGCTTGGCTTGTGTGTACCAAACTTGAGAACTGTATGACGCGTACGACAACACGCACAAAATGCTACATCAGCTGTAGCCGTGACTTTTCTCTCCGCTGCAACTATCTTCCCCTCTACCCCATAGAGTTAACCGTAGTTAACCGAGACTCAGCCCATCGGGCTCAGCCCCGGTTAACTTTCCTGCCTTTCTTTTATCCGTACTTTCCGCATTGATCGGGCCGTAGCGACCGATCACTGTAGATAGCGCGAAACCTCACCAAGGCCAAACAGAAAGGCCCGGGAAGCGCCAAAGCGTTTGTAGCCCGTCCTTTTTATGACTCTTTCGCAAAGTTTACATTGATAAGTTCATGAGACTTGCATGCTGTGAAAAAAGGTGACGCAAGACACACTGCTAGAAATTTAAAATCTATTTTTATTTATTCATTTATTTAGCACTAAAACACTGCACATATATATATCGCTGTTTGGCAGTAAGATGCTTCGAAGCACAATAAAGCAAGTATGTGCCATATGAAACAGTCCCAATAGCTTGTTTTGTATGGTCATGAGCTCGAAAACAGTCTTGAAATTCAGGTATCATTGTCACAAAATTCTTCCAGCGGCAATGCACTTCAGTCATTGACGGTCCGGAGAGGAAAAAAAAAATGAAAAGATTAGTACATGCGAAGTAACGTTCAAAAGTTTAACCATGTGAATGTATATTCTGTTTAAAAAATCGGAACGTTAAATAATTATTAACTTACAATTTATGTCTGTTTAAAAAGAAGTTATCTTTCGAATTCGTCGATCTACAGAACGAATTTTCATTCCCTGATAAGTGCCCGTAAGGCTCAACGTTTTCCTCAACTCGAATTAATGAAGCTACTATGACGCTAAGTCCGATTTAACGAAGGCTTTTCGGAAATGAATGCGTGAAAATTGCTGCAAGTTCTAGTATAAACCCAAACAGGTTTTCTTCGGGGGCGCGCCGCAGCGCTATCCCGTTAGAGTATCTAGCCCCATAGTCACGACCATAACTTTGTTTTGCCGAGGCTGTGCGCGTAATAATAATATGTGTCGTAATAATAATATATGTAATAAGCCCAAAAACCACGATACTATTATAAGGGACGCCATAGTTGAGGACCCCGGAAATTTCGACCATCCGGTGTTCTTTATTGTACACAGGCATAGGGCAGGCACGGGTCTACCATTTCGCCTCCATTAAAATGCAAGCGCCGGGGCAGAGATCGAACTCTCGACTTTAGGGTGAGCAGCCGAGCACAGTAACCGCTGCACTACCGCGGTGGACGAGGCTGCCCGTCGAGCCAGTGCAAGAAAGGACAGAGCAGTCGTTAGCACATTTGCATATCGAATTGCGCTAGAGGTGGCGGCGGGTCGTGGTCCTTGTAAATGCTCTTACAGGAACACGAAAGTTGCTTCCGTTGTTTGTGTATGCGATGTGTGAAACTGGTTGCCTCCTGGCAGATTTTTTGCTCTGTCTGCACTCACAATCACGCATTGAGATCGTGAGTGCAGATACAGCAAGAAACTATGCGCGTATTTGCACATCGCCATCTGTTTTCCCTACGTTTCGAGTACATGGGAGGATGCACGCCCGGGCTGCTCCCGCGGACTTTAAAGACGCTCAGGCGTGGCAAATGAAAGGCTTTAGCAGCTTTCAGTTACCCGTACATTAACCCTAAAGGTTTTGAAATACCGGAAAACCCCTTTATAGGTTTTACGAACTTCAAAATTTAACAAAATATATCGAGTGCAATCAACATTTTGTTAAATATAGTTTACACTGCACAAGAATGAAGTGAATACGAGCGTGCTGATGTTTTGATGCAGGGACTTCCTTACCTGGGCTACCTGACAGCAGAGCAAGCTCTGGCCGACTACGCCGATTTCCTCATCCACATCAAGGGCACGCTTCCGGGCGCAGCAAACAGCCCTGTCGTGGCGTTCGGTGGCTCGTACGGGGGAATGTTGGCCGCTTGGATGCGAATGAAGTACCCGCACCTTGTAACGGCGTAAGTACGGCTCAGCCTAAGCCAACTTCACCGTGCAACATTTTAAATAGGAAACTGCCGAGAGGTCTAAGCAATAATTTTATACGGGGTTTTACATCGAGTTACGTTTCTGAGGGATGCAGTAATGGTGGGCTCCGGAAATTTCAACCATCTGATGTCTTTAAACGTGGAGAAGGAATGAAAGCTTGGCTAGTTGGTGACCGTCGTTGAACTTTTTTGAAAGAGTGGAACGATGACGCGGACGAAAAAAAAAAAAGGGGGGGGGGGGACGAACCACCGCGCTGACTCGCAAATGAGCGTTTATTGAAAGCACATGAAGCCACTTTCATTGCCCAGCATGATAGAGAGTACTTTCCTAGATAGTGCTATATTAAAAAATTACTTGTTTTGGAGAGCTGACGCTTTCCAGCTTCCTGGTATTCAACGTGCAATGCAGGTTTGCCGTTTTGTAGTTTTGAGGTTACGTGGGTGTGAGGGGTGCAGCCTTTTTTCTTTCACTTGCTTTCAATGAACATTCAGTTGCGAGTCAGCGCTGTGGTTTGTCACCCGCTTCTCTCTTCCGCGTCGTCGTTTCATCGTTTAAAAAAAGTTCAAATTCTGTAAAGTGCACTGACATAGCACAGCCTGCGGGCCTCCAACAATTGTAGGGAAGATGCTGAATAAAATCGAACTTGAACTTGGCTTTGTATTTCAGCAGACTCACGAGTGGGGCGTTCGTGCTTCTATCCCCCATGATAAGAACCAAATAGCATGGCCGATCCCTCTTTCTAGAAATCGGACAAGACGAAAGCGATCGTGTCTTCACCGAGGTAGCCGAGTTTATTGAGCATTGTTTAGGCAAAAGTAACAAATTGTTTCAGCAACAAATCGCAAAGTCAAATTAAGAACGCGTGAAGAGGCTCGAAACTTGCTGCGCACACATCAAGCACAAAGCGCACACCTCAAATAGTGGCGTCTATAACACTCGTTACCTCTTCTTCAGCACAAGGTGACCAGCCGGTCCGGTAACTGGCTAACCACCCTGTCCTTATCTCTCTCTCTCTCTCAAGCAGAAAGCACACACAGAACGAGCGCGAACTAACAGCTATCACAGCTCGACACTTAAAGCGCGCTCCTCAAACCCAAAGAAAGATGCACAAAACGAGTGCATAAGCACGAAGACGAATGAAACCACCACAAACAAGCGCATACACCGCACAAAAGAACAACTGTCGCAGTTCGTGTGCGAGCAGCATGCTCCCTTCGTAAACGTGGCCACGCCAGCGAGTGAAGTGACCTTGGTGCTCTCCCGAAACAGGAGTCTGATAAGCGCGCGCACAGAGACCATTCTCTCTGGAGGCCCGCGCTCAATCGAGACAGGCGACGACCTTTAGAGCGCGCCAAACGTGAGCCCGTCATGTTATCTCGCTACTGATGGCAAAAACGCGCTCAAGTTCCGAAGTTGTGAGGACCCATAAACAGTATATGATGTGTATAAATACCGTCCCGGTGAAATTCTTGATGTCAGCTCCGCGGCGTAGTGGTTTGCACCGTGAACTGCGGTCAAAGAGGTCCTGTGTTGGACGCCCCGCTACATAAACCTTCTCGTTTTATTTCTTTGCAATCTGTTAGAAATGTATTCGACAAAGTCACATCCGATACGAAAATGCGTCAGCGGAGCTGGGGTGGACCCCGGCATAAAGCACTTTCGTGTTAAAAAAAAAACGAATTATGGGATTTCATGAACGAAGAAAACCACGACAAATTGATGATGCATGCCGCATTGGGGCACCTTATTTTAACAACTTTAGGTTCTATAATGTGCAGCCAAAGTGCATGGGTGTGTATTTTTCCATTTCATCCCCACTGAAGTGTGGTCGCCGTTTCGGTAGTCGAACCCACTCTCTGGAATGTGGTAACCAGACACCTCCGTAGTAGCTGAGAAGCTACCATGGTGGCATGTAGGAAATGTAGATAAAAAAGTGAAGCTCTAGCTGCTAAACCACATGCCTTTACGATGTGTTAACGAATGCGATTTACACGCTAGCTCTTCACTTTTTTTTTTTAAATCTTCGTTTTTATATCGCAGGAGCTCAGTTTTATTGGAACTCGTTATCCATATAACAAGATGCTGCGGTTTGTTGTTGCGAATCGTTGTATGCTTCAAAGACTTCTGCGAATCGTTTGGCATTCTCTGTTGCAGTGCGCTTTCCAGCAGCGCACCCCTGCTCATGTTTCCGGGACTCTCGCCATGCTCCGCTTTCGATCGAGCCATCACGTACGCCTACGACCAAGCAGGCCCACTCTGCACGAAGGCAGTCCGCAAGTCGTGGACCATTATTGAATCTAAATTCACTTCAGGTTAGTTCTCCGTTTCACAGTGTGCCCATGACCAAAGAGAGAAGCAAAGGTGCATTTGCGACGCTGAAGTGGCTCTAAGTGACTCACGACGTCGAAGTGACTATTATCGCAAAACGACCATTTGGGCTAGTTGATAGTGGTTCATTATGAAAGAAGTGGAGCGTGGTACGCAACACGGGCTGAACAACGCAAGTGCAAACTCGCAACTGAAAGTTTATTGAAGGTGCACACACATAGCTTTAAAACATTGTCACATAATACAAGTTCTTCTCTCACCTAAAAAAAAAACAAATCTATGTATTAGTTCTTTGTTTATTTCATCCGCTTATGTATATTTTTGCTTATCTTCCCTGTTCAGGTGCATGCGCCTTAATATTTTGACAATTTTTTACGGAATGGCGATAGTTTTTCTGTTTTTGTTTTTTTAGGTAGGGAGAACTAATGATATGACAACTTTTGTAAGCAATATGTGTGTTGCACCTTCAATAAACTCAGTTGCGAGTGTGCGCTTGTGTTGTTCGCTCCTCCAGTCCGTGTTACGTACCACGCCCCACTTAGGTTTACACAACCACCTGGGATTACTTTGAAGGCCGCAATATGGAGGAAGCGAAGTGCCTTCTCATGTGCGTTTAGCTCTGGCGCTGCCATTTCTGAGCTTGCGCACGTAAGTTCTGCGTCTACGTTATATTAAGTCACACTGTGACCTTTCCGATGATAATCGGCGTTCTGGCTGCCAGTTTCATTTGTACTACGTATGTCTTCACGCATACGTTTTTCTGTCGCAAATCTCTACCGTACTACCGTATATAGTTCAACCTTTTATCATTTTGAACCAACTGTTCTCATATTACTTATGAAGGTCACGAGTTCGAAGTAGTTATTGCTTGAAAGCTCATTAGGCGTCTCTCTCAAACTGCTAATTCAGGGCACACTTCTCGCGCATAAGCGAGAAAGATACGCCAGTCGATTTTATAGACAGCAATGTTTTCTGTTGCAGAAAAGTCGGTCACCACGTTGCGCAACAAGTTGAAGCTGTGTCAAGAGCTTCGCTCCACCGACTACGTCAGGCTGCGAGATTGGCTGCACGACGTCTACATGGTGCTGGCGATGCTGAACTACGCAGACGCTTCGAGCCTTCTCACCCCTCTTCCTGCTCATCCTGTCAGGGTGGGTGCGATTACCGCAACTTTGGCGTATGACTTGGCTTAGGTTGGTATCGAGTGACTCGAGCATCGGTGCAGGCGTTGCATTAACCGGAGACTACGACTACAAGACATGTCAGGAAGCGGGGAGACTTGTTACAGTAGATCTTACGGGATACGAGTGAGAAATAACGGACAAAAATGCCAAGGAAACTACAGGGGACCTTCAAAGGTTGCAGATTCGGTTCTTGCCGGCGGCAAGTCATCTTATGGTCCACTCTTTCTTCGCATTTATATGAAAATGATTACGCATAACATAACCTATAATTTTCTTGGCAATATTGTTCGTTAGTTCTCGTTATTATTGTGTGAAAAAAAAAAAAAACGAGCCCTTCAAGTCACTCTTTTTACCAGATTTCGGTGGTTATATATTGTGCAACAGACAGGCGCTTAAAAGCTTAAAACCTCCCGAGTTGTGAAGTTAATGACTTCGAAACACACTAATCAAACAGTAAAATCGTTACGATGACCACTCCTCCCCGAGATGCATGGGTTTAATTCACTTTCACGCCAGTGTATGGGTTAAGGCCCCTGCATGAAGTGTGCTTCGCATTGTGTTGGCACCGTTTACAAGGCTTTTTCATCGGCATACCATTATAAGAATGTCATGACAGCGCTGTAGGTATCTGTATAAGCATGTGAATTGATGACGTCGCAACATAACGTCACCGTTTCATCACCTGGCAACGGCCTTGGTTTCTGTGCGTATACGTTTCTTACTGCACACACATATTTCACTTGTACGGGCTACTTTCACGTAGGTTGTTACCACCCCTGCCAATAAAACTATGCTGTGTACTAGAATACTGGTTTGTGATACTAACTTAGGCCAGAGCTTTATTCTCATATACTCACCAGACCACATACACTCGTCAAACAAATACCTTCGCATTGAAACTCTCGCGTTTTCTCTTCTCCGTGGCTGTTGTAATAATATTATGCCCTTTCCTTTTCTTCCTCAGGAAGCGTGCAAGTTCTTTCAGAGAGGCTTCGCTAGCGACGACGCCATCGTGGATGCCGTCGCCCAGATGGTCAACCTGTATTTCAATGGCACAGGGACACGTAGCTGCAACGACCTAGACATCTTTGACCAGTACCAGACGTCCTGGAGATTCCAGGTAGCGTGTCCAGGTATAATTAGAAACTATAAGGACAACATCTTGCGCCCAATACATGTTTGTGGAATTATATTACCAGCCAAAGCAACGTTGCTAAGCTTGAGGCAAACAGTTAAGCTGGTTGATCGGGCTTAACGTGGCCTCTTCTTGGCTGATACCAAGTTCTTCCTTAGAGTAGACAAAGTAGAGTCAAACCATAGCCTGTGACAGACCACGCAAGGATGTACGTAAAACTGCGACTGAGCTAACGTGCTGAACTGGCTGTGGCGCTCCGTTAAAAACGCGGACCTTTCCTTTCTCGTACGTGGCTGGCGCGGCGGCTACTCGGACTGTCCGTCGGTGGGCGCGGCTGAAAAGGGTTTTTTGCGGTGTGGAGGATTTTTTTTTTTTGCAGACCCCGGACGTTTTAAGAGATGCTCACAGGACATCCACAAGTGATGATCGTGCGGTGCATTTTACTTTATACGACACGACGAGAACCTTAAAGAAATAATTTCGGAAAATTTTGTCATCGCCGTCGCTGGTTGCGAGCCAAACAGCGTTGTATATGAGTGAATTTTCTAAATATATGTGACGAAATAGAATTATTCGTAAAAAACTTTGGTTCGAGGGAGAATTGAACTCGGGACTTGTGCGTGGCAAGCAGATGATCTACCACAAAGCCAAGCCGGTTTTTAGCTCTGGAAAATCGACGAGCCGAGGACGCCGCCAGGGCCCAAGGGCTCCTGGCTGGCACCTGGCACCTAGGCCAGGATCCGCACCACCAAGGCCGCCGGATTTTCCAACCTCCTCCTCCTCCTCCTGCATATATTTTTTCTGTTAATAAACTGTGATCGCTGTTCAAGTGCGACTGATTATTATTATTATTATTATTATTATTATTATTATTATTATTATTATTATTATTATTATTATTATTATTATGCAGGAATGTACAGAGCTGACAATGCCGACATGTAGCGACGGCGTCACAGACATGTTCTATCCTCGCACTTGGAACAGCACGGAGTTTGCCCAGAAA
Source organism: Rhipicephalus microplus (assembly GCF_043290135.1). Lineage (NCBI taxonomy): Eukaryota > Metazoa > Arthropoda > Arachnida > Ixodida > Ixodidae > Rhipicephalus > Rhipicephalus microplus. Next base: position 10,596,203 of record NC_134709.1, on the reverse strand, counting down.
TGCGAGGGAAGATTTGGCCTTAGACCCGATTTCTACCATGGCGTTATGTCTTTTGGCGGCAGGAACATTGGATCGGCGTCTAACATTGTGTTCAGGTGAGCAGGTCGAAGGCCTAACAGTGCCATTTCATCGTTCAAGGGAACGAGAATTCATTATCACCCCAAAGCCAGCAACGCGTGCTTTGCCATGAAAGGGTACAGAAAAAAGGAACTATGGTGACTGAAAAAAAAAAAATCGGCGTTTAAGACAACGAAATCGTTTGATTTCAACGTTGCGTTCCTTCATTCTCGCGCAATGCGATTGCATGCGGCATCAGAGCACACTCCTATATAGCTAAAGCATTGTATGGTAGCACGACATGAAAGAACCACTGGAAGTGACAACTGCCGGTCAAGATTTCTAGAGTAGTAGAGTGCCCCCCATGCGAGGGTGGCCCGCGGTGTCGACCTAGGGGGCGACACTTTTCCGGATCTTTAAATAAAGTTGTTCGTGCCGTTACGTAGGCTATAGACTGAAGTAAAACTGGTTCTTTTACTAGTCTAGGAATGCTGAAGCCAAATGATGCTGCAGACACATTCTCATTGCCGTATAGAGATATAACAGTGGCTGAGCCAGACCAGAACTGAAGTGAAAACGTTCAGTGGAAGGGCGGAGCCTCGTCATCGCAGCCTTGTCATCGACACTTCTGCCATTATGTTCACTACAGTGGAACAGCGACTATGGTGCTCGGCTGCTCACCCGAAGGTCGCGGGTTCGATACCGGCCGCGGCGGATGCATTTCTATGGCGGCGAAATGACAGAGACCCGTGTAGTGCGATCTCAGCGCCAAATGGTCAATTTTTTTCGAAGCCTTCCACTACGGCGTCTCTCGTGATCATATCATGGTTTCAGGGCGTAAATAAAACCCCAGATAATATTGTTTCTGCCAGCCTACAGAGGAACACCGTCGATTCTTCCTAGGGTGTTTATATTGTGAAAATAGGATGAAAACAAAGATTTTTCGGAGCTGAATGGTTGGCTGCTAAAACTCTTTTCTTCTGTTAATGCAATTAGCTACTGCGCGCACACAGGGCTCTCTCAGGCAGCTCACGAACACAAAGTGTCACGATGGGGATGAAAGCCTTCGATTCTTCATCAAACTCAAAATTTGACCGTCGGAGTGGGGTGGGACGCCGCATGCGTTACCGTGTCCATTTATGTTTTTCCGATTGGCTACTTTCCCACCAATTTTGCGATTTTAGTAGTTCTGATACCCCCTTTTATACCTCACTTGGTTTCAGGCTTGCAATTGCTTCACGTAGGAATCACATTTGTTTTTTGTTGAAGGGAGGACGAGTGCCGTCCCGATCAAAAATAATCGCGAGATCACAACACAATATTGATACGGGATGTCACGACAACAGCAAGTATATACAAAATTTGTGACGTCACGACAAAGCGGGGACGAAATTGCACACGATGACGTAATTAGATGGCATCACAGCTCATTTACAGCTGTTACAATCACGGAGGCAATGTTCAGTGTCAACCGCCATTAGCTCAACAGACCTGTATTTTTTTTAAAAAGCAAAGCTGGTTAGGGTGACCGTCAAAACATTTCGTAGAATAAAAAAATGAAAAGGAACGGGTATGTGCCACATATATTGAGCCCATCCTACTCTCACAGCTGCCTAAGAAAATATGATGAAGGTAGCAGACAGGTGACCAACACCACTTAAGATTTCTAGACTGAATTTTGAGGCTCGAGCCACCGTTCACCTGTGACAATTTTTCCCCGTTGAGATTGTAGTACAGTGTAGCTTTTTATGAAAGAACACGGGAGCGCGCCGGCGGCTGCTGGCAGCGCGGTAAAGCGTATTCACCTTGATAGGGGGAGAAGTGGGTGCTATATTGCCACTGGTTCTATATCAGCAATGAATGGTAGCTTTGCTCGCCGCCAGATGACGCGAAAAGAGGCTGTGGTTGCTCTCGCTTCCACTTGAACGCGCTGCCAGCAGCCGCTGGAGCACGTAGGCCACGCGCTTTGGTGTTCCCAAAATTGACGCTGTACATCTGCTGAAAACAACGAGGTTCTTTTTTGTGCGTGTGTTTGGATGACATAATGAAATGCGGAAGCTGAAGAAGTCATGACAACGCTGGGGATTCGGTCATTTTGCGACGCAGGCGGCGCCATGCGACTTTCCTCCGAACCTGGCACCCAGTGATAAGTATGCCACTCTGTTCGGTGTCGCGGTATTCACAAGAGCCGATTCGTTTTCATTCAAACATTTATGCGCCTCTTTGGCGAGAGAAAGTATGGTCTGCAATAAAACTAGAGGGCCTGATAAGCTTTATTTATTTATTTATTTATTTATTTATTTATTTATCTATTGATCTATTTATCTATTTAATAATACTGCCAACCCTCGCGTGAGTGAAAGAAACTTCCATGCAGTACAAACACACGCGTGCAGCATACACTCTTCACACTAAAACAATAAATATTACAGTAATATTGCGTGGTGCAGGCATACGTTGCTTCCCGAGACGCGCACCTCAGCACCGTCACGCTCATCCACCATTTTGACCTACCGTCGCGCCCCTCGCAGTCGCTGGAATGATCGAATACCGAAAGGTCCGAAACACAGGATTGAATTGTTTTTCTAATTTGTGGTGCACCCGCGGCCCGTAGCGCTGCTGCGTTTAACAATGTTCGTCGAAACAGCACTTCGAACTTGGTACGCGTGTTTCCTTGGAATATTACTACGAAATACGGAAGGCTCCGGGGCACAATAACTAAAAAAACAATTTAAGAGCCTATGAAATAAAAAAGAAATGTTGGAAAACTTGCTTGTTGAGAGAAAGCTAACTGATGCACCCGGTTTCACTGCAGTCACGGAGACTTGGATCCCTGGTCCTCCGTAGGCATCCGCGCTTCTCCGTCCGACGACCTGCCGGTTATCATGATCCCGGGCGGGGCTCACCACAGCGACCTCAGGTTCTCGACGGACAGCGACCCGGCATCCCTGAAGGCTTCTCGCGATCTGGAGAAGGCGCACGTGCGCCGGTGGCTCGACGAGGCGGTGATCTCGGAGGCCAAGGATCGAGTCACCCACTCTCTGCATGAAAATCCGCTGTTAAAACACTTCTTTTGAAGACTTTACCCCTCCAACAAAAGCTGCTCGTATACTCGACTCAATTCTGCGCAGTTTAGACTGGGGGGCACTTGAAGGGGCCACCCTGACGTATCACGGATCACTTTCGCGTCACGCTCAGAGGCGTACGCACAAGGGGGTAGGGGGAGGGGGTGCCCTCTAGTAACGTAAGAGGAAGTAGCCCTCTACATTGTCATAATACGAAGAGGAGTGCTGTGACTAGGGGGGGGGGAGCTCGAAATCAGCTTGTACATAGACATAGTAATAGTAAGGAGGGAGGGCCGCGAAAAGCCTTTGCTCCCCCCCTCCCTTCCTGAAGGGTAACCCTGCGCACGCCTGTCGTCACGGAGGTACCATGTTTTATGCACATAAGCCGAGCAGGCTGCGCCAGAGCTTGCTTGCACGTACAGGCCAGCGTCGCCTAAGGGCTGAAGGCCTGACCTCACGTACGCGTGGCCGCCCGCCAGTGCAAGGCTTTTTGAAGCGTCCTCTCCTTATGGAGGGAGAAGAGAAGGAAGGTTCGCCTAGCCTCGCGCCCTCTTTCTCCATAGGGAGAGGGTGCGGCGAGGCGCCAGAAGTCGAAGCGCTGGTGGGCTGCAGCTCGTACGTGTGTTCAGGCCTTAATTCATCTATCCCAGCCACTGATGCGACTGCTATGCGCCAGCGTTGGTAATAAGACACAGACCTATGGAAAGGAAAAGTGGAGGAGAAACGCGAGAGCTTGGAGTTGGACGTACTGCTGTCGGAACAGCAAACAATAGAAACAGAGCGGAAAAGAAACATTTTACTCAAAATACATAGATGTTTGCAAATAAAATCTGATAGACACAAAATAACAGAAAAGAATAGAACATATCAATCACAAGAAAGAAACAGAAACTGGAAGAGAAACACAAAAGAAACAAAAAAGAAACATAGGTAATTCAATTCTTTACATCTTCGCGCAGCTTTCACACGACTGGAAATCGCTTTTTTTTTTCAGCAGTCGGTGCACTTTAATGTACAGAAGTTTTGTTGAGGCTTCAAGAAAAACAAATGCCTCGGCCTGCACCACCGAAGTATAACAGGCTTAACTTTAAAAGGCGACTTCAAAATTTTACGGACCACACGAGCACATGGCGAAAAGCTCCTTCGCGACACTTCCGCTATGTCAGTGGCGATAGGCGGCACCTCAGCGCCCGAGCAGCACCCCTCCCTTAATCTATTCCGAGTACCAACAATTTTCAGCTTTCACGCTTTAACACGACGCGCGCTTTCCTGCATCTGCGTCTACGTGCTTCTGCCTCGAGAGCAGTCTATGCGCATAACTGTTATCAGTGGCAGCCTTCGTCACAAAGCGATATCTGGCCAACAGAGTGCGGTTCGAGGCACGCCGCGATAGCTTTGATCCTGCTACGAAAAGAAAAATGTGATGGTCATACTGCAGATAAGCGCCGCGCGTGGAAGCTGCGAACTAGCTATGCGCTACGCGGCAGTAGAAAATTCAAAGGCTAGTGAATAACAAGAGCAGTTTCCGGGCCTAGCACTGCGGTCGGCGGAAGATTGCGCACCGCTAGGTGGCGGGGACAGTCAGTTTGGCGCGCGTCCACGTGGTCCACAAACTTCAGTGGTTGACTGTACATGATACTGGAGAGTAGGGTTACACTTTTCGACTTGAAATGTGCACATACACTTTAACTGGTTGGAACTCGTCGGGCGAGTTTGGCCCCTCCGTTCTGAAGAAATCAAGAGCAAGGAAGAAAGGGGAAAGGAAGTGCGCTGTGATCCATTGCATAATGTTCGGCAATACATGCACGTGCACTTTCAATTTTTATGATAAGAAACTCGTGATCGCATAGGCTGCGCTCTGTGGTGGTGGTGGAGCGTGGCGACTGCCTACAGCACCATAAACCTACAGCCAAAGAAAGCACGTTGGCCTTTGGCGTCAACCAATGCCAAACGAAATAACGAGTCATGGCCATTGTACAAGCGCTGCTAGACAACACTGCCAATCCCTTCTGAGAATGGGTAGCGCTGCTCCTTTTTGAATTTAATTCTTGGCGCAACTTCACGCCAATTGCGCGTTTGGCAGAAATTAAACAGGAACACGATACCGACCCCTACATCGGCTGCTTATTTGTTTACAGGTTGCAACACGTATTCGAAATACAGACTGCTAAACGGGGTAACAAAGTAACGGGATCGGGATCATTGCATTTTTTGTTTTAAGCAAAGTTTTTCAACTTTCTCATTGACGGCAATGCGGAATTTCAAGGCAGAAGCTGTCGTATGACCCAATGGGAAGATAGTCGCCAATGGGAAGCTCCAAAATTTATTTTCTTCCTAAAAATGTAATAAGATTTGCCATATACAAATGACTGCTTATTTGTGTTTGATTTACGTATAAAGGTGATTTTTAATAGGACCACCACATGGGTCAAACTGCGTCCTAACATGGACAAAAATGACAATTTTGCGAAATTAGGGAATTTTTCTCCTAAAGTTTAACAGCCTTAGAAGTCTAAAATATTTTTTTCTCAAAATACACCTTTTGCAGAGTAAGTATTCATTACTCAGATACTCATACAATGCGCGGCATTGTAACATAAAAAATACACAAACATAACACATTTTGGCTAAATTCTTGTAAGTGTATGTGCCATCAAAATTGCACTAATATTACTGAGCTTCAAACGCCTTAAACAAGCCTTTTTACTTAACATGTATACCAAATTTGGTATATAAAGAAGGAGTGGTACTTTTAAGAATTTTTTCCACAAACAACACCTAAACGACATTCCGGGAAGTTCAGAAGGCAGCCGCGTAACCCCCCCCCAAAAAAAAAGTTTTTCTTTCCAACCGCACGAGGGCAGTGGCCGGCCTCCTCCGCGGCTGCTGCTGTGACTGTTGCCGATCGGCGGCACTCAGAAGCTACGAGCTGGTCGACCAGCTTTGGGCCGTCCGGCAAGCTGAAGATGCCGCCCGGGTGCAAGGCCTTCGAGCGGTCACCTGGGGCACCGCCATCATAATCAATGGAGAGTGGGAAGACACAGGGGTTAATACCCTCTTCCCCCACTTCACCCGGTAAAACTGCCGGACTTTAAATAAAGTCTATTCATTTATTCATTCACTCCAAAATATTCTAGCAATTCACTTTTTTGCAATGTAGTAAATCAGCACGACTTTTTTCGAATACATTTCAGATAGTCGCCAAAATGTCTGGCACGTTTGGCGTTGAATGACCTACCACTTAACTCTACTCCATGTGACATGGCTAAAATCGCGAACAGTTTGTAGAGCATGTTCAACGCTGCGTTTATCTGTTGAAAAAAAAAAGCCACATCGTCAGCATAAGCGAGCAGCTTGACTTCTGCCGATTACAACTGAAAACCACTGACACGACTGTGACTATGGTTAAGCAAATGGTTTCAATATACAAGCAAAATAACAGGGGGCTGTGGGGGCAGCCCTGATGAACCGAACATATCACACTATTGAGGGTCCCTATATTCTTATTTACGATCAATTTCGTCGTACAGTTCCAGTTCGCCAGGGCGACTGCCTCGCAAATAACTGAGCCCACATTAGCCCGTTTCAAAACGGCGAACGAAATCTTGTGATCGACAGAGTAAAAAGCTTTATCGAGATAAAGCTAAAATGGCAACATGTTCATTCGAAAAATCTGAGCACTCGAGAATACTGCGCGTTTGCGAAAATTTAGGAGAATGGATCGCATTGTCATGCCCCATGTTTGGTGTGGCCCTATGATAGCCTGTATAACTGTCTGGAGTGTACGAGCCAATACTTTCATGTAAATTTTGTACTCAATATGAGTCAGCGCTAATGGACGACACGCTGTTACTGATCCGAGTTCACCTACGTTTTCTGTTTTGGGAATTAACTGCGTGGGATGACCGGTATGAATGAGGCAATGTACGCCTCAACAAATATAACTGTCAAAATAGGGCTGATTTCGTCTAAGAACTTGTAAAAAGCAGCAGTGAAACCGTCCAGTTCCAGTGACTTTCCGGGATTTAACTCTTGTTAGCTTCCTCTACTTCGGCAACTGTTATTTCACTCTAAACTCGTTTTCCTTTCGTCATCCAAATGGGTAAAACGGTCAAAAGTTTGTCCTCGAAGTTTTGATAACCTATTGTGTGCACTGCAAACAGTGGACGATCATGCTCCGTGAAAGCTCTCGTGATAAGATTCGTATCTGTTGATACGGTACCGGCCCACTCAATCTCACGTATGTGGTTATTTTCGGCGCGTTTAGACGACGTTTCGCCCGCGGCGGTGTCTTCTGCCCTTGCCCTCACGAGCACTCCCCGATATCGCTGTTCGTCCAGCTGCTCTAGCTTTTGTTTCATTTTTTCATGCCCCCAATCCATTTTCTGTTATCCCGGCATTCACGCTTTAGCAGGTTATCGAGAAGCGCTTTCAATTCGGTCTCTTCTCTGGTCAAACCGAATGGATTTGGCCCTCTCAGTGGCTTTTACTTTCAAAGTTTCTTTACAGATTTGCCACTGCCGCCAAATATCCAGGCTTTTGCTGGCGTCTAATTTACTAACTGCCTACCTTACATAAAAATTACACTTCCGTCTTAGAGAAGTCTGCTGTAATTTTCAGGTGTCCCACGAGAATGAATCAGTTCGCTCGACAATTCAAACAGAGAACTGGAAGCAGTGGTCCGAAAATGACACTGGTACTAGGTCATAACTGGTAGTGTGTGGAAGGATGTTGACTGATACGTGAATGCGGTCAAGTTTTGCACGGCTTGGGCTTTCCAATCCCGTGTACTAAAGCGCACTTATGCATTTGATACATTCAGCTACATCATTAAGGTCCCAGTTCTCGGTCTGCGTCAACACATCTGTGCTCTTGTGTGAAACTAAGTGCTTGTCTTGTGTGCACTGATAGCACCATTAAAATCACCCAACACTACCAACTGCCTTACTTCGCTTAGATGTTCTAGACCATGAATAGCAGGGCCAATTCTTCCGCCTTGTTGGGCGCGTACACGCACACGACCCGTCACGGTGTTCAGAGAAAAGCCGAGCATAGCACATCAGAGCCGAACAACAAAAAAAAAATGAACATTCACCTGAAGCCCCAGCAGCTTCTCAAAAGCTATGCAGCCAGCAGATGTACCCACTGCCTGGCTAACCACAAAAAACCTAGACGCAAAACGCTGCCCCATGCGTGCTGTAGGTCACTTGATGGTAGCAATTTGAACGGAAAGCAGGCGCCATTTTAACTAAAGGAAGAAGGACCGAAAACATGGCGCTTACCTCTGTAGTGTATAACACATGGCTAGACAGCGCCATCACTGGCGTTGCCATCCGGCAGAACTGCGGGAACTTGCCCCTACGACCTACGCGTTGCCGACACCCTTGTCCTCCGTCAGGTTCAGACGCGCCCGAAGAGACGGCAGCCGTGCCTGGGCAGATTCAACAGAGGGTTCCTCGACACCTCGACGGTGTACGAGCACCGTCGTTGCTCGCTGGTGGGTGGGCCGCTTTGAAGCAGTGGTGAGGCTGGTCAGTGTGGGGGAGCCGCTCTTTTCAGGCGGCAGCTCGTTAGTACTAAGCTCTCCAGCCTGGGGTGCTGGTGTGCTCGCTGTTGCTTTCACCGTCACCTGGGATGACACAGCCGACTCGCACTCCGCTCTTTGGGGCGTTGCTGCGACAGCCTCCCCGGTGTCAACTTCGGAAGCCAAAAGTACAGCTTGCAATTCTGCCAGGTTTTCCTTACTCCAAGATGATTCACCTGGAGCTCCACTGGCCTCCGGAGCCTCCCCTTTCGAAGATTCACCAACTGAAGGCGACGACGTGGCCGGTGGTCCCACCTGCTTCTTCGTCTAGTCGGTTTCTCGGGAAGCCTCCTCAGCCTCGACATCGTCCCTAAGTTCGTCGTGTTCGTCAGCCCTTGGAAGCCCGGTCGCCGACGCGTAGGTGCGGACGCAGTCCGCGTGTCCGTAACGCCGGCACTTCGAGTAGCGGAGCACCCTGCAGTCTCAGCGTACAGCGGTGAGCCCTATTAGGGTGAACACGGCTCAGCGTGGGAGCGTTCTGCACAGCGTCAGTGCAGCCAGTGCGGCCGCGCATCAAATCCAAGTGGCGCAGGCGCAAACGAAAGTGACAGCAGCGCCTCCTCTATTTTATCAATGCCAACCAGATGTGCCCGATCCCGGCGTTCGTCACCCTCTCCTCTAGCCCTCTCCTCCTCGAGCCCATCACCTAGCCTTCGCATGTGTTCTACGATCATCGGCAAGAGTTCCTTCATGCAGCGCCTCACGACGGGAATGTAAAGTATTTTTTTTTGTTCATTTGTGTGTAGATCCGCAGGGCTGCGTCTTGCATTCTTCGCTATCACAATGTTGGCGGTCACGCTGGCTCTGTAAGTGGTACGGTGTTTTGAGATAGCGTGTTGCCCTTCGTGGCACTATGCGGGCAACCAATGGCGACGCGTCACGGTGACGCCGCTGCATATCCATAGCGCTGTGATGTGGTGGTGGCACTTCTTCGAGGCACTAAGAAAGAGCACGAGGGAACAAATCTGACCGTCGCATGATATTAGAGAGGGACACACGTCTATCGCGTATTCGTTGGGAAAGCGCTCGAAAGCACGTGTGATGAAAGCAGGCCTGTCCTTCATTGGGAGTCGCATCACGACCATTCTCTGAACTAAGGCGGACCGGCGGTTCCCGTTGAAGAGCGCGCGCTTGCACTGCCACTTGATGACAAAAATGAGGCGCTGACTACAGACAAGCGAGACCGGCGCTTGGTTACTACGAAATGGCGTGTTCAGGAGATGCAGCCGACGACGTAAAGCAGCTCCAATGTGTGCGTGTGCGCATGCATCGCTACGCTTCGATGCGTGCCTGTGCAGGCACACTGGCGCTGCACGAAGCGTGGCCACAGCCTCACGTGTTCACTCTATGCTCACCGCTGTACGTGGCCCGTACCGCAACTTGCATCGCCCGCCCGGGACGACTTGCACCTGGTGGGGCAGGTCGTCCTCCTTCATTCCCGGTTTCAGCTTTAGGATCACGCTTCCCGTGGTCGAGCCCTTCTCCCGTAGGCCTCAAACAGGCCACCATTCTCGCATCACTTCAGTGACGTTGCCGAACGCGGCGAAGGAGGCTGTCTTATTGTCTTCGTCTTGGACGCCGTGAAGCATCCGAAGCAGGCGAAGCTTGACCTGCTGATCCTCGGGATCAATTATTATGCATCTGCGGCCGTTTGAGTTCTGCCAGCGCTACCAGTTTCTTGGTCGCTTCTCCCGTGTTTATGGTCACAGCCCACACGTGGTTGATTTGGTACGCCACGACGTCCAAGAATAGACCGGCCGTGGTGAAGGCGTCTCTGAGTTCCTCGACTTTGCAGGGCCGCTCACGCACGTCACCGTGCAAAAAACGGTGTTCAGAGCAACACGGCAGGTGGACAGCTCGACGTCGTAATCTTTGTCACCTTTGCTCTTTGAAGGTTTGGGTTGTATAAAGTTCTTTTTGAAGGGTTGGGCGGCGTAGTTACAGCTTCGTCATATATTTAAAAACGTGAAACTAAGGTCGCATTTCTCGCTGATTGAAGCGGGAAACACGCGATACAGATGAATATAAAGTAACGAGTAAAATAAATGAATATGATCATGTTTTACACCCGTAAACAGCTACATTTCGAAACAAAATATTTGATACAGTGACTTCCAACAGACCCGCATTGCTGGTCTACAGGGTTTATAGTGATTGAGTTCTGACCCGAACGTCGCGAGAAAAAATCATGGACACGGCGGCCACATTTTGATGGAGGTAAAACACTAGGTGATCGTGTGTTCCGATCTAGCTGCACATGAAAAAAAAAAAAAACACTAGGTGGTTGGTAGAAATTTCCGAGGCCCACCACTAAGGCATCTCGTAATCATATCGCAGCTTTAAGAAGTAACCCCCGCCCCCCTTCAACAGTTTTAAATTTACGATTGTAAGTACGCCTGCCACTTGGCTATTCACCCGGTGCTCGGCTGCTGACCTAAAGGTCGGGGGTTTGATCACCGCCACGGTGGTCGAATTTCGATGTAGGAGAAACGCCAGAGGAACGTGTACTGTGCGGTGTCAATGAACGTTAACGAACACCAGATGGCCAGACTTCCCGAAGCCCTCCACTACGGCATGACTGATAATCGTGTAGTGGTCTTGGCACGTAAAACCTCACTTATTATTATTGCCATTTCAGCCTCATAGTGGGTATGAGCCAGTGATGAAAAACAAAAACAAGTGACGGCCGCGCCGTGCCCGCGAGACGACATGGCCTGGTAAGCGACAGAAGCGTAACGTCGTATTAGTTAGTCACGTTCAGTGAACGAATTGTGAAACAGCTCAACGCTAACAAAAACGACGTTTGCATGTGCTTAGAAAATACCGCTCTTTGGGATTTCACCCGTTTCACCGCTTCATGTTCCGCGACGGCCATTCTCGGAGATGTTGTCGGGTCCGTGCATTATTAACTGATAGTTAGTTCATTCTTCAACTTGTTTGTCACTGCCACAGTGCACAGCGCAAGAGCACACCAGCTCACTTTCACCTGTCAGTACAGTGACAGGTACGCTACACCCTCTGTACTTTCGTACGTCTGCTGTTGGCTTCTTGAATGCTTGTGATATTCAAGGTATCCCCGAAAGTATTCTAAAGACCGAAATCCTTCTTAGCAACACTAAAAAATATCTAATAAAAAGGGTGCTTTTTTGTCTCGCAACAATAATCGTCATCCGGCTTGCCTGCACTTCCTTTCTTGAAGACTTGCCGCTGGCCACTTTCCTATCAAGAATGCTATATCACGCTGATAATGCGCATGTCGTTAAGGACGTAAAAGTGCCGGGCGCGCAGCGATAGTGCAAGGAAAGGGACACAAGATAGCTGACGATTATTCTTGTGGGACGTACTCTTTACTCGATCTATCATTTGAGTGTAATGAAATGTTAAAGGGGGTAATGACGCCATTTTTTTTTCGAAAGGGCATTTACTTCGCCTTACAAAGCTCTTTTTCGCAGAGACGGCTGTGAAGAAGCGTGAAGCTAAGAAAATGTGGATAAAATCTTATGCCAATAATGAAGTAAATTTTCCGAATGCGAACCTACTCACATCGACACTAGATTGACCTCAAACTACAATACTGATTCTTGTAACGTTCCACAGCAGTCTGGCAAGTTGTGATGACGTCAGGCACAAAAACTTTCGAAATGACCGCTTCTACGCTCTAAAAACATTCAATGTGGCCACTCGTGTGTCACCAAACGAGCCACGTTCTTAAAAAATAGATTTAGACCATCCGTACACTATCTGAATGGTTTACAGGCTCTAAAATATACTTTTGTAAGGGCGGTGAAGAGCGGCCGTGTAAGCGTCCCGATACCAAACTTATACCGTGTTGTGACATCAGGGTTCAGTAGGAACCGAAACTAGTTTTTTTTAGTACATTTTTCTAGGTTCTTTCACTTGAAGCAAAAAAAAAGGACAAGTGAAAATTTTCGTATCAAACCATTGAAATTGCCGGGCCATCCTCAATAAATGGGTGAAAGCAAGCAACCCTTGCCTGCTTTTACGCACCGATACGCATCGTATATGCCCACCCATAGTATTGAATAATTTAAAATCTTACATAATTAACCGGACAAAGTTATATAATCCACATCCTTGGCTTATCTTGACTTTATTAAGAGGGAGAGGGAAAACGCTACGGTGACCGGATAGCAATAGCCGCGAGTAAAGAAAACTGGGATTCGTAATACCACGAGGAATTGAAAATAAATATGCAGCTCTCCACATGCTCAATCACCGTATCTAGCTACCCAAGGCTTTACGACCTGACAACCACCTGATAGCAGCACGAATATAGGACGATATTGAACAATTCATTCGTACAAGGCGATGTAAAAGTAGTTAGCCAGACGAAGCTTGGGGCGTATATCGTGCTTCCTACAGCTGCGCAGGTCAAATTTCACGGCGTCATCCTTGTCAGTAACGAAATTTGCCTTTCCACTCGCTCACGGAGGGTTAACAAAAAACACCTTCAATTTATACACGAAACTAGGCGAGAACGTGTGTTTGTGGATGTCCGCCGTGATGTTGTAGTGGTTGCGGTGCCCGGCTGCTGACGCGAAGGTCGCGGGTTCGATTCCCGCCGAGGTGGTCGAAATTTGGTGGAGGTGAAATCCGAGAAGCCCGTATACGTTCGATTTTAGCGCACGTGAAAGAACACCCAGATGGTGAAAACTGCCGGAGCCCTCCGTTAAGGCGTCCCTCGATATAATGTTGTGGTTTTGGTATATAATACCTTTGATATTATTGTAAGTACTTGTGGGATTCACTGTGGAGTGTTGTGGTATATGAGAGTACGCTAACAATTTTCAAACATTGAATACGCAAGACATGAGCTTGCAAACCTTAAAATTCGCTTCATGTCGTCCAGGGGCGAACTCTTAATGTGAACCAGAACCTGGGTCCAAATCGTCACTCTCCTAAAGGCTGAATTAAAGGTAAGAGATATGAGACTTGTGTCGTTTTCTAATTCTGGGATGGCTACACTTAGGCATGAAATAGATAGCGTTGTATTGCGCGTGATACTAATCAAAGGCACTCTAGATAGATACGTCATCGCACCGTACACAATACATAGCTGCCCAGTTCGATACTTTTGCTGAATTCAAACAGAAATAAAAGCTTGAATTTAGCACCTTAGGCGGACGTAACTGTAACTTTCTTCCGGGAAAAATCTTTTTTTTCCCAGCAGCTGGAGATGAGGAGCTCTATTTAGGTTAGTTAAATGTCATATGATACGCAAATGAGTATGAAGCCTAAGAAAGAGTATAAAAGTGGACATATATTTTAAACTATGTGGGAAAGTAACTGTAAGAAGGACAAAGTTTATTCATGATGAAACCTGTAAAAGATGGCTGCTTATACAATATTGACAGACTGCTCTGTCTTGAACCTACCAAATAGGCCACACATGTTTTGATTTGAGTTTCGTTGTCATTGAAAATAACTGCTACAGTTCTGAGCTGTATTTTGTTCACTTTTCCAATTAATAAAGCACTATACATTTAGGAAACGAAGCCTGTGATTATTTAAATTTGTTAAATTGAAGTGCTGGCAATTGCACTTTGTCCCGTACTTATCCTCTAAACGAGTCGCACACTTACGTTCTTTGCTAATTACACGCACACACGTGTAATGAGTGAACACGCCCAGAATTCAGTAAGGAAGTCATTCACGTACTTTCCTGCTGACACTTGGGTCATATTATGCGTTGGTCAAAATTATACAAAAATAAACAAAATAAGTAATAAATCTATTTGCAGATTCAAACGAAGATGCCGAGTCTGCGCGTGGCCGCGTCAGTGGTGTTATTGTTGCTCACTTTGGCTCCACCCGAAGCGGCTGCCCAGCAGAGGAATCTCACATTCAAGATTCACAACTTCACCACGAAGGTATGTCCTGATCTTCAACAAAGGCAAGTTCAGGGATAACTGAATCAGCCGTCGTGCGAGACTTTGGAGAAGCGAGTAAATGACTAAACCTTCGTATTTTTTTTGTATATCTTGTGTCTGTTCCTTTCTATGTTATTTTCCCGTCTATTTCTCTATTTACATCTTTCTCTCTGTTTACCTTATCGTTTTTTCTCTCCATGTTCTCGTTCTGCGCACAAATTGGTACACGCGTTCTGGCAGCGAAGGAGCATACGAAGAGGACAAAGAGGGCGCGTGCCGGTTTGTGATGCTGCCAGTTTCCTGATTTTGTGACATGACATCAAAAAAACTTGATAGCTCAGCTGTAAAACAGACCAGCAGTTGTGGCGAGCGTATAGTAGCGAAGATCACCTCACAAATCACTCTTCACCCAGAAAACTCAGAAAGTATGTACGAACCAAAGCGCTTCTGTATTTGGTCGCAGATACACACACACACACACATACACACATCTTCATCATCGCCAGCCTAACTACGCCCACTGCAGGGCAAAGGCCTCTCATATGATCTGTCAATCTACCCGGTTTTGTGCTTTCCGTTGCCACGTCGATTGATTGATTGATATGTGGGGTTTACGATCCCAAAACCACCGTATGATTATCAGAGACGCCGTAGTAAAGGGCTCCAGGAATTTCGACCACCTGGGGTTCTTTAACGTGAACCCAAATCTGAGCACATGGGCCTACAGCGTTTTCGCCTCCATCGAAAATGCAGCCGACGCAGCCGGAGTTTGGTCCCGCGATCTGCGGGTCGGCAGCCGAGTACCTTAGCCTCTAGACCACCGCGGCGGGGCCGTAGCCACGTTATGTATACCTGCGAAATTTTAAATCTCATTGGCCCACCTAACTAGGTATCCCTTCCGCGCGTTTGCCATCTCAGGGAATCTCGTCAGTTACACTTAATGACCAGCGGTTAGCCCTGCCTACGTCCCCGGCCAATGTCCATTTCTTCTTGATTTCTTCTTTCTTTCTTGATTTCGACACACACACACACACACACACACACACACACACACACACACACACACACACACACACACACACACACACACACACACACACACACACACACACACACACACACACACACACACACACACACACACACACACACACACACACACACACACACACACACACACACACACACACAAACACACACACACAAACACACACACGCACACACACACACACACAGAGAGAGAGAGAGAGAGAGAGAGAGAGCAGTAGTATGAAGACATGAGCATTAGTAGTAGACGCTGCTCCGTGTGCTCCCTACCGGGCTGTAGAAATTAGGCGCCTTCTAACCACTACCACCACCATTAGTGCGGCGGAGGGAAAGCTTGCGAAGCGGCTGCAACAAGGCAGCGCCAGTGTGAGAGCACACGAAGCTGAAGAGAGACGTCAGCTCCGGCAAGCAGACCTTGAAGGGTCTGCTTTACGAATCACCATTGTGGTCCGTAAAGTCAATGGATATGCAGACGTTGTAGCTTGAAGTTGACGACGCAGGAAGCACAACGATGAACGTGTATGGTGGCTACATAAAAATTATAAGAGATGATCTTGAAATTTTCGCACCTTCCTTTTATCTGAAAAACTAAAGGGAGACATTTCCTTCATTTAAAACGAACTTGAAAACGTGCTTTCAGTTTCGACGTCAGGAGCTGGTAAATGAGGTGACCCGAAGTTTTCTAGGGTACGACGTTCGTGACCTTGAAACCGTCTATAGACAATTCATTCGAAACAGATTGCACGAGCTCTTTAAAGGGAAGCTGTGCATTTATGAAGGTATTTTATAGCGCTTGCTGAAGCACACGCCTATGGCACACTGGGTGCGGCGTCGGACTTCAGAAAAAGAGGCACAACATTTAAAGTGAGATGTCGAAAAGTTATAGAGATGTTGATTTATATCTGTCTAGTGCAGACATGTGCCGTGCAGGCGTTATTTGCGGTTGAGTGCGCGAGTGTTAAAAAAACCCACGCGTCACGTCGCACATGAAATACATGTATTTGTTTTGTCACAGGTGGATCATTTTTCGTACCGCAACAACGACACCTTCCAGATGAGGTACATCGTGGCCGACCAATACTGGGACAGAAAGAGAGGGCTGATCCTCTTCTACCCTGGAAATGAAATGAGGATTGAACCCTTCGTGTACAGCACGGTATGTTTTGTTGAGACTGAAGAAACAAAAAAAAAACAAATAAGAGAAAATAGAGGCTATTCTGCGTCAAAAAATAGGGAGAGAATTTGTTTTACAAAAGCTCTCAGAGTGGAATGTTGATGAAAAGAAGAAAAAAAAATCCACAGCATATCCACGGAGTGAATGATGATGAGCGGTAAAAATGAGAAAGAGATGAGAAAAAACGACTAAGACGAAGGGAAGCAGGTACACACACCTTGATTTTTTTTTCGCTCACATACAAGAATATTATTCAGCGACGCTCGCGTTCACGAGTCAACGCGTGCTATAGAGTTAAAAAGTGCAGCTCACCTGGCGTCAATAGTGGGAAGAGAAACCTTTATTTGTGATGCAGTGGTAACCTCTCTTTTAGTAATAATAAAATAAACATTGTTTTGCATATTCTTGGAAAAAATTATCCAGCATTAGTCATTTTCGTGCCTTTAACGCAATAATTGCCTCGAAAATTGTGAATGCTGATGCGAAGGCGATCAAGGCCACCATGGCTTGCTCAGGAGTTTAACAAGCAGAAACTTGCAGTTTGACATACATAAGCACATAGTATTTTGAAAAAAGAAAAAGAACTGATAAATAGTGCTTAAGTATTGCAGGGACAACTTACTGACATACAACATGTAGAATCTAAGCAACAGTCCTATTCAAGAGCTGTCGTCGGACAGCCCGTCTCGCTTGCCCCGCCGCGGTGGTCTAGTGGCTAAGGTACTCGGCTGCTGACCCGCAGGTCGAGGGTTCGAATCCCAGCTGCGGCGGCTGCATTTCCGATGGAGGCGGAAATGTTGTAGGCCCGTGTGCTCAGATTTGGGTGCACGTTAAAGAACCCCAGGTGGTCAAAATTTCCGGAGCCCTCCACTACGGCGTCTCTCATAATCATATGGTGGTTTTGGGACGTTAAAGCTCACATATCTATCAAAGCCTGTCTCGCTTAGTCAATAAATCTACAGCTACGCCACTATGGACATAAGGGATGCCATGTCGGTAGAAGGACGCATCCCAACATGAAACATAACGACTGTTCGTTAACGTGGTAGCAACAGCGGGGCGAGCATGCCGCCGCTGTGCTCGAACGGTTAGAAAAACAAAGGGTTAAACAGAGCTTGGCCGCTTGGGTTTTACAGCCATCAGTGTTGACGTAAGCCTCCGGTGAACTGTCCCTTATCGGAAGCGTGTTTCAGCAAGTGGCCGTGTCACGTCGGGCTTAACGGGGACGAGACGGAGGCTGCGCAGGTTTGTGCGGAGTGGTCGCCACAGAAGGATAGGGCGCTCGACAGACGCATTATACTTGTATAGGTTGGTGACTGCTGTGAACATCTGACAGACCGATATAGCAGTTCACCGCCGCGGTATAAGGATAGCGCTGCGGCGGTGGCGCCTGCGAGACGAAGGAGATTTGTTCACTGCTGGAATAATTGTTATAAGGAGTTCCGAGTAGCGTGACACATCGCGTCACCGAGAAGCGTTATCGTAAGTACGTGATCAAGTATAGCGACAAAATGTTAACGACTACGCTACTAAATTACCGAAAATCAACACGTTACCGATAACGACATTACTCGTAATGTGTCACTGTCACAAGTGAACGAAATCATGAGCAAACTCAGTCAAAGAATCTCGAAGGATCAGAACAACCGAAGCCCACCAAGCTTCACGAAATCAAACCAGGCCAAACCAAGGCTAACCTATAGCTTAATCAAACCTGAACACTGCACCTAAACAAGCCTAACCAAACAAAACTTAACTGAACTAGACCTAAAACCTAACGCAGCATAACGCAATCTAATGTACCTAGCCCCCATCGTTTCTGCCAAATAAAAATGGTACATGCATTTGTCATAAGCTCTGCGCAAGTTAGGGAGGACAACGCGTTGCCCAAAATCCATTTCGTGCAGTGAGAAGCACACCTTGTGGATTCGTATCGTTACGATACGGTGTCAGTGAATAAGATGAAAACCCTGAACGTAGGAATCTATGTTCTCTCATTTCATATCGTCGTTTGTGACGACAAAATCGCTTATGTGAGAAGGATGGCAGCTTTCACGATAGCCTAAAGGTGTATACGAGCTGGCATTGCATACTTTGGTTGCGTGGACGTATCGTTTGTCGTTTTTTAAAAATAAATTTATATCAGGAAAAGTTGGAGCCAACGCGTGGCGCCATCTACTCCTCTTCTCTTGCACAACAGTCATCATCGCATATTATATAAGAAACACAAGGTTATACAAAGGTATATAGCACAAATCTTACGCACGGAGTCCAAGTTTCTCAATAGAAAAATCTGTTCACACAACACAGATTTCGAAAAAAAAAACTATCACGTGACTGAAATGTACACGCAAAACATTAAAGTTTACTAAAATGTTGTAAAAAGTGATAATGCCTCTCCGAAGCAGTCTTTTAAATACTGCACTGTAACTGCAACAAATAGGCTTTCACAAAGATTTTCCCGCCAAAATATACCTAACCACTAGAATATTGTAATGAAACAAACCTGCTAACAAAAAGACCATCTACTTGAAAGGAGTCCTGATGGGATTCGAAGCAGAAGCGTTGCGCATGGGTGGCGTCACGGGTTGAACGATGCAAACGTGGGTGCTGCGGTGAGCGCTTCGGAGATACGTGTGAAGCGATGGCTGGCGTACGTCTTGCAGCTGACTCGTATAGACGTGTTTCAACGCGTGCGTAAGCTGCGCGTAAGGTTTCTTGCGCGTGAACCGACGAGTCGGCGGTGTAGCGTGCTGCGGTCGCGGCAGGTGTTGCGGGCGAACGGACGAGGCAGCAGCTGCGGGCACCGCGGCGAACGCGCGGCAGGCAATCGAGACAGTAACGCTAGTGCGCACTGCGAGAGGAGCGTGACTTCAACGCGCAGCAGCGATGTGACCTACCTGGCACCGCGCCAACAGCTGCGGTGCACGGCGCGTTTGTACGGAGGGACACCGTTACACACGCTAGTCAAAGAGCTGCTTTGCATCTAATTACGAGAATACATATTCTTTTCTGGTTTAGTACTTTGTGATATTCCTTTTTCCCCTCAAAGTGAAATATTGTACGCGCAGCCGTGGCTTGTAGGTTTCCTTTTGACCATGGGCCCAAGATTTCCTTATTATTTTTGATAATAGGAAGAGTCAACCTTCAAAAAACCTGACAGATGAGTTTTAATAAATCATGGTTAAACAGTTACGCACATTGTGATGCTAAAGACGGGGTTTATATGTTACAGAATCACTTCGGGTAGGAAGCAATGTGGAATACAAGGTACGGGCAGTTTCAGTAGGAGATTACACTGACAATTTTTTGGAAGTGTAGCTTATTAACATGGTATTTCATTTTTATCCTGCCGGTTTCAGGGTATTATGTGGGACTGGGCTAGGTACTTTTCTGGACTACTCGTGTTTGCCGAACATCGATATTACGGCGAGTCTCTGCCCTACGGAGAAGAATCCTTCAAGGCAAGTGAAATGGCTCTACTTGACACAATAATGGCGTCGTCAAGAGACACTTAACGTCAATAATAAATTTTCATATGTCATTTGAACCCTCGAAACAACGCAAAAGGCTTATATCTCCGACTCTGTGTCACCCGGATTAAGTCACATTCAGAAGATCGACATTCTATCAAGCAGATATAATGCATTACAGCAATCATAGCTGTACAAATTATGCCATTGAATAGAATTTCTTTCATACCACGACAAACTTCATCGCTGCAGACCAGTTATTGAAGAACACCATAGCTTAATACTGCATAACTACATTAACCTTCATTGTCCAACCTGCATCCACTAACGTCATATCTAGCATTGTGTGTCTAGGAGCCATTTTTTTGTGTGCATGTTTCTTTGCTTTATTAATTTCTGCTCATTGAATAAATTCATTTCGCTTGTAGCCATTACATTCAATACAGCCGTATTTGCTGGGGACAGTAATAAATTAAAGTAATAATAATAAAAAAACGACTGAATTCAATTTCAACGTTGCCTCCATTCCGTTTTAGAAAGCAGCTATTGGGCGCCCGCACCAGGACTGAGTAGCGTCGCCTTTGCTCTCTAAAGTGGGCACAACTGATGGGACGAACCAGGACATAATAGAGCGAACTTGGTGTGTGTGTCAAAATCAAAAGCCGCTGACATCGAACCTCGCTCTCCTCCTCCGTCACAAGCACTGGCCTCTCGGTCGGAGCTCGTGCGCGTGCAGGGCTGGGACGTGCACTGCGGCTGACTTCCCTTGTCGTATAAGCTGTCCGCAGTGCACGAAATGGTCCATGTAGCACTCGAGCGCTTAAAGTTTCTGCGGCACTATGTAACGAAGGTTACATCGATGAAGATCGCCACTACTTCAAAAAAAAAAAAAAGGCAGATCCCATGTACAGTGGGAATCGATGATATGCGAAGCACGAATGAGGAAGGTCGAATTGTCACATTAAAATCAGCACAACGTTAGGAGGAGGACGTAAATTTTGCCGTACATAACTTCCATGTCATGATTATCATGTTTGCGCCTGGAATTTGTGCTCAGTCGTCCATTCACGTCACGCAATATCAAATGTGGTATATGTGACGCTAGGGAAATGGCCTTGAGCGCGCTATGAGCGAGGCATGTATACGTGATACGACACGCCATGATTATCATGTTTGAACGTGTCATTTATCTTCGCCGTCTATTCACGGAACGTAATAACAAATTTGGTATATGTTAAGCTAACGAAACAATTGCGAGCTCATCATGAGCGTGGCAGTAGTCATGTTTTTACATGACACGCATGTCTTGATTTCCACGTGAGGACTTGTCACTCATGTTCGCCATACTGTCATGTCATACCATACCAGTTCTGCGATATGTCATGTGAACGAAACCACTGCAGGAGCAAAAAAACCCTGACATGTAAATCATGACATTCATGACATTTATGACTTTATCTTTATGTTATGACTAGTCACTTATGCTCGTTGTACTTATGCCATACCAATTTTGGCACAGATCTCATTATCCAAACGGCCAGGGGAGCTAGAAGTCGTAGGCGAATAGATAAGAGATATAGAGATAGATAGATGATATATTGATTCATATCGAGGCAGGCAGGCAGGCAGGCAGGCAGGCAGGCAGGCAGGCAGGCAGGTAGGTAGGTAGGTAGGTAGGTAGGTAGGTAGGTAGGTAGGTAGGTAGGTAGGTAGGTAGGTAGGTAGGTAGGTAGGTAGGTATGTATGTAGGTAGGTAGGTAGGTAGGTAGGTAGGTAGGTAGGTAGGTAGGTAGGTAGGTAGGTAGGTAGGTAGGTAGGTAGGTAGGTAGGTAGGTAGGTAGGTAGGTAGGTAGGTAGGTAGGTAGGTAGGTAGGTAGGTAGGTAGGTAGGTAGGTAGGTAGGTAGGTAGGTAGGTAGGTAGGTAGGTAGGTAGGTAGGTAGGTAGGTAGGTAGGTAGGTAGGTAGGTAGGTAGGTAGTTTGGTAGTTTGGTAGTTTGGTAGGTAGGTAGGTAGTTTGGTAGTTTGGTAGTTTGGTAGGTAGGTAGGTAGGTAGTTTGGTAGTTTGGTAGGTAGGTAGGTAGGTAGGTAGGTAGGTAAACTTCACTGTTTTTCCCATTACGCTTGTTTTCGATGTGTTGAGCTTTGCGATCGCCCGCTCAGAAAAAAACAGAGGGTCTGATGAAGCGTAATTGCCCGATTCCCAAACTTTGGGCTGAATTGAATACTATCGCAGAATAATGATCGCGTGGTCAACAGAGCAACGAACGATTTTGTTCCTTTCTGCGCAGCATTGCACCATTTGAGATATTGTGATTTTTACATATTGCTTATGTAAGGTTTAATTATCGAAACTTTTGTAGCATAACTTTATTCCATACATCTTCATTGAGGCAGCAGCAACAACAAAGAATAATAGTAACGCCATAGGCTCTGTCGCTATTTTTTTTTAAAGACGTTGAATTAGAATATACAGAACAAAAATGAGCGTGAAACGACAATGATATAATAGATAGATAGATAGATAGATAGATACATAGATAGATAGATAGATAGATAGATAGATAGATAGATAGATAGATAGATAGATAGATAGATAGATAGATAGATAGATAGATAGATAGATAGATAGATAGATAGATTCACACTCACCGAAGTTCGCTAAGAAATGGTCCGCAATTGAAGCAGGTGGCACTGCGCCAACACGAAGCGGTGCTCAGTGTTCGCATTAGGCCGCATTGTGATCGTCGGGGGGTTTCTTTTTCCGTATAGGTTTTAAAAGGCCCTTGAACAATTCCTTGAAATCACATAAGCTATTGAACCTAAGGTAGAGTAAATTGTTTGCAACTTATGTGAAGCACTTTATCAAGGTAGCTGCAGTCGACCGACGGCTACCGATGTCATTCTTCCACTTCAACACCTTCACCGAGGGGTCAGGGCTAAGCTTCGACCACGAAGCATTTTCGTGGCGGTTCACCCATGATGTCCTTTCTGCTTTAAATGTGTACCTTATTTCTTTAGCAAAACATGAATTGTGAAGATTGTTCCCAGTCTGATAATAAATTCCATCCTTGTCGATCCTCTTCGGACCATGGTCGGGGGACGTGGGAGCCGCCGAATAATCTCAAAATTGGAAGAATGGGAAATTAACTGTTGAGTAGACTGCACAAAGGGGAAGCAGGTGAAAAGTAGGAGAGTGAGGGAATAGTTCGAGGCTATAGAAACGACACTCATTTGTGAAACCCATAGAACGCGCTCGGTGGATTCTGTGCTGAACGGTTGTGTCATTTGCGATCTCCTCACGTCACGTAGCACTCGCCGATCGGTGCACCATCCTCGCACTCTTTCGACCATGTCCCATATATTTCCAACTCTTCTCTCTTCTTTTTGTCGCTACAGTGTGGAGAGTCCTGTATTTGTCTCTCTATTGTTCTTCGTATCCTCTTCACCCACCCCTATAAAGCAGCGCACCGTGTCGCTAGTTAGGCAGACAGAAATTAGGTGGCTTTTTTTTTTCTTTTCTTCAAGAACCACTGCTACTAGGAGAACCCACAAGGACGCACTGTGCAGTGTCGTTGGGGGAAGTGAAAAAAGAGAATGAGAGGCCGCCTACCCGCAAATGAAGTATCCACAACACTTAGAGCCAGGCCGGGGTACTTCTCACCGCTTTAGAAAAACCGGTGCCAGGCGGCACAGGGAATCAAACCCAGTGCCCCCCCGCATTGAATGCGCTCGCTCAAACCACTCTAACACTGCTATGGTGAGTGGTTTGAAGGAAAGGGGTCGTCATTTGAACTCACTTTGCATTGCACTGTTGCATATTATCCCTCTGCTGGAGACAATGAGAAGTTCGACAGGTCGTTCGACGTGCCTTTTCCCGCAGGCCACAACAAAAGTAAAATTTATATTTGCTCAAAATAAACATGTCTGAAAACGGATTTACACCACTATATACTTCGCCAGAGATTTCATAGTATTTATGCAAAAACAAAGAAATGACTTCAGAATAAATAACACCTCACTTCAATTCAAGTGGGAGTAATTAAGTTAAAAATGGGTTATGTACTACATTATTTTTGTTGCTACAAAATAATGAATTCCTTAAGGCATAAAGTATCAATTTGACAACTAATCGACAGTTCTTCATAGATGGCGTCTGAGAGGGCAAAAAGGAGAGAAAGAGTAAAAAAAAAAGAACTGGCCACTAGATTAATTATATGTTTTGGTTCATCTTTTAGGATTTGGAACACATGTCGTACCTCTCCAGTGAGCAAGCCATGGCTGACTACGCCGCGCTTTTGACATGGCTAAAGGACAACCTTGAGGGAGCCAAGAACTGTAAAGTGGTCGCTATTGGCGGCTCTTACGGAGGCGTGTTAGCAGCGCTGATGCGGGTGAAGTACCCGTACATCGTCGAGGCGTAAGTGCCTGTTTTGTATCATTGTTCACTTCGTAGATCGCGGCACGTGTTTGGCCGAGGTATATTGCTGGAGGCAGGCGTGTAGTCAGGCGACGAGCTTGAGAGTTAAAATTCGCGTCGAAATCCCCGCACCTGACGCCAGAAATGTCTAACTGTATTTTTCGTATCTTGGCGACATTGGCCCAACAAAACTTCCTGAAGCTTGGAACGTTACGTTTATGGCCCCTTCAGAGGACAACGCACTCCGTTTTCAAAGATGAGAGACTATGAAGTGCTTAGGAGATGCCATCAAAGTCTATGACGTCACGGCGTTTAGTGCGGAAATGAAAATGTGACGTAGCCGCCCTCCTTTTCAATTAACGCGTTTTGTCGCTTACAAAGCGGTTTTACGCGGTAGGCGAGGTGAATTTGTAATGATGAATTACTTATTAGCTAACATGAAACGAAATTGTTTTTCCCCTCTTTCATGTCTCTTTCGGTCTCGTACTTTGTGGGTATGGGTCAATTGACGATATTCTGCGCGTTCCCGTGCCTTCGTTTGCTATTTAGCGTTGCCTTCTTCAAGAGGGACCCATAACGACAACGTAACCCCGTTCTGCTAGGATAGAAAATAAAATAATAATTATCAAGCTCACTAGAACGTTTACGAAGGTCTTGAACAAGTTGGTCACCAAGGTAAAAGGAGTAGTCCTTGTCAGTACAAACGTTCAAATAATAGATCTTATGACTGGTTATGAGGGCAACTTTTCGAAGGACAAACACCCGACCGAAATCATATAATTTAGCGTTATCTTTGAGCACACGAAAACATATTACAGGTAATAGGTGTAATACATTACAATTTTATCGACAAGGGTGAATGTTCAATTTCATTGCATAAAGGTGTCGGTAAAGATTCAGAATGCTAAAGGAAGACAAGTGGCTTCCCTCCATGTGGGATACCGTAATGTAAGCTAATGTGGTTATTAAGAAATATTCATCTATAAATGTAGCAGATGTCGCGCTCAATCACTCCACAAAACGTTTAGT
Source organism: Rhipicephalus microplus (assembly GCF_043290135.1). Taxonomy (NCBI): domain Eukaryota; kingdom Metazoa; phylum Arthropoda; class Arachnida; order Ixodida; family Ixodidae; genus Rhipicephalus; species Rhipicephalus microplus. The sequence goes on along the minus strand of NC_134709.1, from coordinate 10,570,466 downwards.
ATTTGATAATATACAAATCTGGGTAAGCGCTCATAGCACTTTACAACAGATTGGGCTGTGTTAACTGCAGCGAGATGTCTAATAAGTCGTTCTGCTGGCGCATTCTGACGAAGACGAATATGACGAAAGTGAATAGAGAGTGGCACTTTGGTGAGAATCTTCACTGCCCTCTCTCAGTGCCCTGGCGAGTAGTGCCCCCTTCAGAATGTTTCCCGGACTAGGATCATGCGACCGGTACTACAGAGGAGTCACAGAAGCTTTCGAGAAGTCGTCCTTGGGCTGCTCCAAGGACGTGTCTCGTACCTGGACCGTGCTCGACAAGCTGGGATCAACACGTAAGGCCTTCGCTACAGAATGCCCACACTTCGTGTCGCCTGCCGCACGAAAATGAGTTGGGCAGTCAATGGATGTATCGTTACTTATTGTCACTCTTACGTCCAGAAAGATAATAGCTTGTCTTGAGTAAGTGTGAGAATGAAATGGACGGATGAGCGGTGTTGAAATCGTGAATGAATGTGTGACGGCCAACTTGCCACTAGAGCTTACAGAAAGCCAGTTGATACTCAACACCACCTTCATTTCAATAGCAACCATGACAAGCACTCTAAAAGCAGCATATTCTAAAGGCCGGCCCTTCGTTTCGAAAGAATATATAAGCCCCAAACAAAGTGATATTAATTGCAATTGTGCGCAGCTTACGATTGCTTTATGAAAACATAAATGCCCTAGCAGAGTTATTTACGACGCCATCATAAGGACAAACAACCAAGGCCGCAAAGCACCAAAAATAAACAGCCAGCCACTTTTTTTCCTCCTAAACACTAACCTTTTTCTAACTTTTTCCGCATCTGCGCAGTTCGTAAATGTCGTATGAAAAAGCACCGTAACATAATTCTACAAAGCAAACTACTGAGATATATATTTTCAGAACCACCACACGTGACGTACAGAAGAGCCCGAAATCTGCGTTACCTACTGACGTCTTCAAAAAAGCGCACGGGATAAACCTACTGACTGTCATCCTTGCAACAAACTTCCTTGCAGTCGGCCACCACATTACCACTTCACTTATCGCAAACGGCACCACATCTAACTTCAGCCTAAAGATAAATGTTTGCTATAACTGTGACACGCGTAACGTATTTCATCTCCTGGAACGCTCAATCTGAAAAATGCAATATGTAGGTGTTACCGAAGCACCCTTCCGATACCGATTCAACAAGCGCAAGGCAACCTACCCTATCTTCCAATACCAAAGCATGATAACGTAGCGAGCCAATCATTTGACAGCATCACAGTGACAATTCTGGAGTCGTGTTTCTCGAATCCAGAAATTTGATTTTTTTTTATCTGCAATTTCCATACGATCACAGGCGATTTGAATGAAAGTGCACAGAAAGTGACTGCTGTTGGTATTATTGCCTGTGACGCGTGTAATCCTTGTTTACGCGTCGTGATTTCTGAATTAATTGTTCATAAGTAGGATGTGATATGGGGCCCCAATTTTTTTTCATTTCCGACTGTTTGTGCTCACGTGATGCCGTAGCACCACTGTCACTTCTGTTATGCTGACGAAGGCCGGTCTCACGGTGGGAACTTTAGGAAACCATTCTGTTTATCGACGTTCGTCTTCTTTGTATTCAAATTATATACCAACGTCCAAGTAGTACCAAGAAGTGTTTCCACGAAGTACGTATACAAATGCAACTTTTAGGTCATTGTTAGGCTACAGAACCTCATATTTTTGTCTTGTTAACAATGCTACAAGATATATTCTAAATAAATAAATTTATATTTATACTATATTATTAAATTGACAAATTACCATCTGCCCCTGCAGACGCTGCGTGATGTCAGTGCACTATAAAGAGCTCCAGATGGTCGAAATTTCCTGAATATATACTTCACTGCGGCGTCCCTAGTAATCATAGTGGGGTTTCGGGATGTAAAGCACCAGATATTAAGTCGAAAATTCCCGAATCTATTAGTAATACGAACGTTTTCTTGCCACATTTATCATCGCGATTGGCCACACCTTGTGAATAAACGAACGAATATTGTCCTATTAAGACACCTTCATTCGACGGCACGCATATATACCCTCAAAAGAGAACATGTGCTCTCTGGCACTGGACCAATATGATTCCTAAATATGGTTCACGAACTTCGTCTTTTCAACACTTACTTTCAATCAACTGAGGCACGATTTGATCGGTCTCATGATTCGATTAGTTTTGATCGATCAGTGACGATTCAATCGGTTGCATGGCACTGCAGCGGAGGGATGCAAGACGCTGGAGGAAACGTTTCGCACGTGCCAGCTCCTGGAGCCCAGCAATTACCCGGATTTTCGCAATTGGATCCGACACACGTACTCGGTACTGGCCACGATAAACTACCCGTTCGCCGTAATGTACCGCGGACTCCTGCCGGCACGTCCTGTCAAGGTAAATTATATGCATCACGTGCACGGTCGTCTCTCATGTCTTTAACAAAACTTAAGATTCGGCGTGATGGCGCATAGTTAATGGGAAGTTCGAGCGCAAAGAACACACGTTCACAAAACTAGAGGACTGGAAGGGCACCCGTTCTGTCCTCTTATTTCGTGAATGTGTTTTTTTGAGGCTCAAAATTTCCGTCCCTTATGGATTCCCTGTAAAGGGGTCGAAGGTAAAAGCCATCCTTTTAGTTCCAGTCGATGTACTGATTCTTTTCGTGTGAAAGTTTTCTGCACTTGACGTGGTTTTACGTGAGCCTTAGTGGCAAATTTTCAGACGGCTCGACTCACTGTAAAGTTGCTGTAAAATTCGTAATAGGTTATGCCGAGTACAGTCGCAATGGAACCGGATTGGCACAAGTTGAGTGCAGTATACAATACAGGCACAAGTGACCAAAGGCGGGAGCAGCAAGATTGTGACACGCGGCGCTGTTTCTCCCGAGCCCGCAAATGTCGAGAATGCCAAGCGCATTACACTTTCCAAAGCAGGGGTGGCTGGTGGCGAGCAATCGAACAGTTTTGTCGGGAGAACCGTGTTAAGGATACGGTTAAAAAAATCGTGTACATAGCCGCAACTTCCAATATGAAATGACCAAGCGTTTCTTTAAGATGTCTGCTTTCGGATGGGCAAACAAGTTAGACTGCTTTCCTCTGGTCCGCCCAACTTTGGCAAATGGAATGTGCTTGGCGGTTTGGCTATCGGCGCGCTCATCAACAACCGCACCACGTGTCGCAATTTAGCGGCTCCAGCCAGCGGTCACTTGTAGTGATCTTTTTCAATTGCGACTGTACTCTTAGCTTGTCACGTTGCATCTCTAAAGTAAATCAACTGATCTCGATCGCTCGAGTCGAGATGCTTGTGATTGATTGATATGTGGGGTTTAACGTCCCAAAACCACTATATGATTATGAGAGACACCGTAGTGAAGGGCTCCGGAAATCGAGATGCTTGTGTTCTGGGTGAATAGCAAGGACTACATCTCCAAAGAACAAGTTCTTGAAAGCTGATTTTAAAGGAATCGTTTGAATAGGTCTTGATTGTATGTGGAGTTTAACGTCCCAAAACCACCATATGAATATGAGAGACGCTTTAGTGAAGGGCTCCGAAAATTTTGACCACCTGGGACTTTAACGTGCACCCAAATCTGAGCACACGGACCTACAGCATTTTCGCCTCCATCGAAAATGCACCCGCCGCAGCTGGGATTCCATCCCGCGACCTGCGGGTCAGCAGCCGAGTACCTTAGCCACTAGACCACCGCGGCGGGGCGTCCGAATGGGTTTACGCGAGAATATATTGTTTCATTTCATTTAGCTTCCGCAAGGATGTAGCACCAGGCATTACAAAAGGGGGAGGGGGTAACAAGGAACGAGCTTATTTATTTATTTATTTTTTATTTACAATGCCTACAGCGCCCACGTGGGACATTAATAGGGGGAGATAACATTTAAATACATAAATAAAATAATATACAAAAAGCATTATACTTCCGAACAATAAAGACAAAAATTGTAGAATTGCGATAAGCCAATAACACTGCGGTGTACATGAAAGAAATAATCCTACCTAATAAAGCATCCAATGGTGACACGTAAATGGCAGAATATAAACAGCAAAATATGTTCAAATATTATAAACACAGGCAGCGATTTGCACGATGCCCCAGGTATATTTGAAGATTTTTTTTTATATTTTTGTTTAACGAACAAACAAAAGTGTAATCAGGCTAGGGAAAAAACGTGACCTTGAAGTGCAACGCTGATAATTTCCGTGGACACGGCTACATTTTCTTGAGGTAGTTTGTTCCACATCTGTTTTTATCACGGAAAAAAATGTAAAAGTTAATTATGGCAGCGAAGGCACGCACTTTAATTAAGTCGTCAGTATACGAGCAGATATATACGTAGGCTTCAATACGTAGTTCTCTTGTAGGCCCGTGTGTTCAGATTTTGGTGCACGTTAAAGAACCCCAGGTGGTCGACATTTCCGCAGCCCTCCACTACGTTGTCTCTCATAATCATATGGTGGTTTTGGGACGTTAAACCCCACATATCGATCAATCAATACGTTGTTCTCTTTGTGAATACCCGTTAAACCTTGATATTTTGTGAAACAGAAATAAAAGTAAGAACTTGCGTCTGTCTTCAAAATGGGGCCATTCTAACGTATTCCTGAAGCAGCAACTGAAAATGGAAGGAGGTGTTAAGCATATTAATATACTATTAAGGATACAATAGATTTACCACCATAGCGACGCGATGTAATTTAGGAGTAGGATAATGAGCCAAATATACAATGCAATAACAATGCTGACTGACAAAACTTTCAGTGTAATTACAAAAAATCACGTATCAAATTTCACGACTATCAAGGAGTTTGAGTTTAGTTTATTTACCACGTACAGTTGTACAGTAAACGGCTGGGACAGAGGAAAAAAGCTGCATAAAACAGCTTGACAAAGCCCCATATCCCCATGGCAACTGTGGCAACAAAAACGGCAAAATCAAATAAATACAGGACAGCTTAAACCAGCAATGCATATGCTTTGCATGAGAACAAAAAATTTAAACAAACTATACTAACCAAAAGCGCACATGCTATACATCGAAAGAAAGAAGTAATCAAACAGAAAATAATACTACACACAAATTAATAAAGCATATTTAAAATAAAAATATTAGAGAGCATACGAACATTTTCATAATTAATTCCTAACTTATTTAGTATATTCGGCAAGCAATAACTCAATGCCTGAAAGACATAATTTGTGCGTGGTCTCGGCACATGCCAATATTCAGTGTTGGTTTAGGTGCGTTGAAGGATTTAATTGCAAGTTAGATAAACTACGTATATAGCCGCGACCTTTTATGGTATCAGATCTAAAAGAGACTGCTAAAGAATATTCGTAGAGCAGGTTTTTTTTTATATCGAGCAATCGTATAAAAACAATCAGATTGTGAACAGATCAACCGATTTGCCAGTTATGCTCGTTTCGGAGGGTCAGGTAGTCGTGATGTAACGTGCACTATTACTAACGCTGTATTTGTATGTGTTTACGGCCGTGCACTGTGCAGAAGGCCTGTGCCATCATAAGAGGTGGGATGGATACTGACGAACGCACGCTACAAGCTGTCGCCGATGTCGTGAAGATGTTGTACAACAGCACGGGCAATAACTCATGCAACAACATTTACCCCACCGCAAACATGCACGCCTACAAGTTCCAGGTGAGCTTATCACAACTGCGACAGCTAATGAATTCACACAATATTGGTGGGTTGCTGTGTGCCGTATAACTACTTACTGTTCCGAAATTTCAGCGTTTTTCGGCAAATATGACTCCCGGCTTACTTGACCAAACTATACTCAGTGTGAACGATTGTTTTTTTTTTTGGAGACAATGTTTTTGAAAATTTTGCACTCTTTGATGATTTGTTGAGGCGAAAGTCTTCGACGCCTGTTCAATCGCGAAAAGTGACAAATGGTGGTGTCAGCTCAAAGTGATGCGAAAAAGAACAAAAAATCTTTTGATGACGTCAAAGGTCACCATTTCTGACGTCATTGTGTCGTCCCTATGACATCACGTCTCGTGGCGTCATATAATGATGCCATCGCATGACATCGTCGACAGGTGACCGATCGGGGACGCACTGCAAGACCACTTGAGGAGTAGAAAGTTTCCTACTCTATTGATACCGAAGGATTTAATAACTAATAACTAGCTTCCTACCAGCTTCCGAGCTTCTCTAACGAACGCCATGCGCAAGGGCTTCTTTGCTTGAGACATGGGGGCCACTCCGTGACGAAAACGTCAATAACGTCCACGGAAGAGACGACCTGACTCGTCAGCCATGGTGACGCTGGTACGTCGGAGGAAAAACGCGTTTGTTTCCTCATGCGAGAAGTAAATCAGGAGCTCTTAAGAGGGCAAGATATGTGCATGAAAGGCTGTTGAAAATGGTCTATAGTTGCAGACGAGGTAAGATAACTGTTCGCTGTCCACGAGCTACGCCAGAGCGCACTCGCTAAGCACCAATCACTTTCTCGAAACCAACAAACAATTGCGCGGAAGGAGTGGTTACCACTATTACCGAATGTTACCTCTGTCGGAGAACCAGGCTTACTTACGTTGCTGACGCCGTACGTCAAGGCGCCCGACAACTACTGGAATTTCCGAGCCAGCGCAGCTTCAGCCTGAAGCCATCAGTCCGCCATACTGCCCGAAGCTCGCGCGGGACTACGTATTGCGTCTAAAATCACCTGCCGTAGACGTCATACGACCCACCTGTGGGTCAGCACATGCGCCAACGTGATATCTAGAACTTGTTGCGCCCAGCAACTACTCTTTAAAGGGTGGTGGTGTTAGTGGTTGTAAGGAAGAGGAAAAGGGCACCTAATTTCTGTCTGCCTTCAGGCGACATGGTGCAGTGCCTTATAGGGGTGGGGGGAAGGAGGGATAAAAAGAATAGAAGGAAAATAGACGAAGAAGTAGACAGGCAAGCGACGGAAAAAAGAAGGAGATAGGAAAGTGGGGATCCGGTCGAAGCAGTCCGAGGGCGGGGCGCCACAATGCGAGAGCTGCACGGTGTCAGGAGACCGCGGAGGGCGAACCAGTCGGCGGGAGCTACGCTGGCGTCGGAGATCGCGAGGGCACAACCGTCAAGCTGGAAATCCTGCGAGCGAATCCCTTTAAAGGGTCCGCGCTGAGCTCAAAGGCGAGAGAGTATTTTTTTGTGTGGCCTTTGCTACCATTACTACAAAGACTAGCTCGTGGAATGACACCAGTATACGTTGAGTCGGCCAGGATTTGGCGCTTTCCGCCCACAGGCTGCTATCTCTGCTTGCGCAGTCGCAAACGCAGCGAATGAAGTGAAAACCGTTTTTCACGCACGATATAGATGCGAGACAAGTCAGAACGGTCATCCTACTGCACGAAAAAATGGAGTAGGAGACAAGTGGAAAGGAATATATCTCGTATATCGAGCAATCGAGAGCTTCTTTCATCGTGACGTCCCGCGAATGGGCTACTGTCGTCGCGAATTGAACAAAAAAAGACGGAACCAACCAAGAGAGATTACAGAGGTCGTTCTTGTTATTTGCAGAGACTGTCATCAGAAGCTGTCATCATCATTTACTCCGTGGATATGTTGTGAATTTATTACTATAACAACGTCACCTATCCTGTTTAATAGTTAACTATGCGAAAACATCCAACGCCATCTAGTGATATTAATTCTAAGAAAATATACACACTACACCATCTAGTGAGCAATTCTTAAAAGTACTAGAAGTGGTTACTACAACATACAATTACAGAGGAGGGAACGACCCACACCCTAAGAAGCTTCGCCCCTAAAAGGCACCTAATATCTTTCTGCCTATAGGCGAAACAGCGCAGTTCCTACGCCGAACATGTGGCGCTGCATCGTCAACGTGCATTCGGAAGCGCGTTCGCCGGGACAAACGCCCGTTTTCGGTGGGAGTTTCTCCAATCGTACTTTGGTTTCGGCTGTGACGTTTGTGACCGCCTGTGTTTCGAGAAGAACCACTGTAATCATTGGATTATTGATTGATTGATTGATATGTGGGGTTTAACGTCATAAAACCACCATATGATTATGAGAGACGCCGTAGTGAAGGGCTACGGAAATTTCGACCACCTGGGGTTTTTTAAGGTATACCCAAATCTGAGCACACGGGCCTACAACATTTTCGCCTCCATCCGAAATGCAGCCGTCGCAGCCGGAATTCGATCCCGCGACCTGCGGGTCAGCAGCCGAGTACCTTAGCCACCGCAGCGGGGCGTTATTAACGGATTAACGTACTGAGAAATTCATTCAACCGCTCATTACAATCCTCCATGACCGTCACCATGCGAGGCATAATGTGTGGTATGTGAAATAAGCACGGTGGTAAACCCAAGCCAAACGTGCGTATAACCGCATTAGGAAGGACGAACGTATAACCAGTTTCGAAATGCTTCAGTACCACGTTAGGCTGCACTCACTGCTAAATACTGGGGCCACGCGTTGTAGCTTTCGTTGCATGGTTAACGATTTGTACGGAGTGTCTTGGTGGTCATTATTTTCTCGTTATCCAAAAAAAATTATCGCGATCAATGTAGGAGATTAAACGTTGTCTTAGGTTGGCATCATGCACTGATACGCATACATCAGAACTTTTTTCGCAGGAGCAATGGTAATGCTCTGGATGGCACCACGATGCGCGGAATGTTGTGGCATATGTCCCAGTGGGCTTCGTCATGGTGCAGCGTTGCTTTAGCTTCGTAACATTTTTTATGGCCTGAAAACTCTAGCGCTAGAACCGATTTTCAGGGACTTCAGGACTAACGCACGCAGCGCGCCGCCGGCGGAGGAACGCCGGATGTCGACACTTGTGTGTCACGTGTTTCAGTAATGTTCGAGCGTGTGGATCGTTCGTTCGAGCAATGAACTAGTCGTTGGTATACGGCGCCGTCTCTGCGCGCCCTCCCACGTGTCCCGCCTTTCTTACGCTGCTCAATATTTCTCAATTACAAACCAGCTTGCCCCAGCATCCGTTTTGGCTAGTACAGAATCTGATCCACTTGAATAATATGTCTGCTCTCCTGTGACATGCATTCACTGTGACCAGCATTCACTTGTATTTGGTGTGTATGGTGTGCATAAGTGCTGATTGTATGCTTCAAGGTTGCTGATTTGTATTTTTACACATTATTTACCAATTTACGATCCTGAAAATGTTAAGTGCTCTTTGTAACTGTATACTGTAGTGCCCAGCTGCTATGGTCTCTTTGGAGACTGGCAGTATTGTGAATAAATAAATAATTCACGCAGAAGTGCACCGAGCTCATCCACCCGACGTGCACCGACGGCGTCAACGACATGTTCTATCCCCAAGAGTGGGATGCCGAGAAATTCGCCGAACGCTGCCGCGAAAGGTTTGGCGTCACGCCGGAATTCGACGGGATGCTCAAGAAGTACCCGATCCCGGACTTCCAGGCGGCGTCCCAGATTTTCTTCACGTACGTTGCATACCGTGTCAGTACACGTGCGCGGCGGTCAACAAAGTTAACTCGAAGGCTCTGCCACGTGGCTTCGACCAGTCTTGATTTCAGAGCTAATACAGACTCTAGAAAAAAAAAAAAAAGCTTCCCATGGGACCCATGCGTTGTAATCAGAGACCACAAGGGCACCACCAGAGCCGTAACTAGGGGGAGGGGGGGAGTAGTTGGGAGTTAATTGGTTATGCGATTGATTGATTGTTGTCTGTTTATTGGTATAACTATAATTTAAAGCGCACGAAAAAAAGAGACATAAAGAGAGGACAAGCGCTTTCTCGCAACAGACTTTATGTCTGTTTTTTTTCGTGCGCTTTAAATGATAGTTATACCATGCATATCCAACTAGCCCAACTTTCGATTCTGTTGCAATTCATGTCTGTTTATTGGCATGAAATAAATACAAACCGATTGCAAACACTACATGGCCCTCTTGCGAGAGGCCAGTATCGGGGCCATTTACAAACATGTAATTGACCAGTGTGTTCATCCGTGACATTTAAACACAGCTCTCAAATTTTTCATGATTTAACCTTCCGGGTGATGTTAAAGCAGATACACACCTTGACATCGATCACCAGTAGCCGAAGTTAGCCGTTTTACACGTAAACAACCCCCACAAAAAATTCCTGGGTTCTGCCATGGGCACCACCTCTGCCGCCATTGCTCTAGCTAGTTAGCGTTACAAGACCATGATGCGCACGCTAGATATGACGGTGGTAATCAGTTTCTGTCGCAATTATTGAAGGCGAGCTCACGTAGAGTAGAGCCGTTAGAACGTGTTTGCAGAAAGCACCGATGACACCGCATTGTGACTCGCAACTCAGGTGAAAGGCACGCAATCGGGCTGCGATAGAGTGCACTTTTATAAGAGCAGACTGATGGGATAGTTGGTAGCGCATAACTCGAAAAAGCAGCGCATAGAATCACATAAAAGACAATAGATAAAGACGGATGCAGAGTACTAACCACGATATTGAACTCAAGATTATGTGGTGGCTAACAAAAGCTAAAACATTTTCCTTCGTCGCAAGTTCGCGGCTTGTAGATTGCCTGAATGGACCTATACCTTCCCCCCCCCAAAAAGCTTCTAAAGGAACATTGAGCACTGTATGTAAGTTTCTGATTTGTTCAAATGTCCCTGCTTTTGTTTTATTTACAGACGGTTTCGCTAATGCCAGCTGTTCTGTGATAACATTGCACGTTCACCGGAAATACGCCCTTGAAAACTTTCTGTTTATTTTGTTTCAACGTAGCTTTATAAAGCTACATCGAATCTAAGCTACGCTTTATATAGCCTGCGCTGCCAGCCACGGCTGCTTGTGTGTCGACTTCTTATACAGATGGAAATTATCCGATGCACTCGGGCGCTGAACTGTAGGGCCAAGATCCAGTCTGCGACACGGAGCTAGTTTGCTATGTAAAGTCAAAACGTTCTGCTTCGCGAAAGATGAAGGCAGAAAGAGCGTCTGGATTTGTGCGATCAGGCAAGAAATAGGCTTACGCGGAACGCGCAGCACGGTCGCAGCAAAAGCTGGAAAGGGTGTCTTTTCAAGCTTCTTTTAGACAGTCTTTAGGTAAGTGGGAAGAACGATGGTGGAGAGGGGACACTACACTCTAAGCCGAAATTCGGCAAAGTTGGACTAACTGCAGTCGTTGAACCAATGGACGAACGGTTCGTCCAACAGGGACTAAATGTGTGACAATGCGTGTCTTGCGCAAACGCCCGGCAATGAAGGGACCAACGGGGAGGGCAACTGCGCCGCGATCGCCTCCTGTCGATGCTACACTGCAATGCTCGGCGTGGTCGGCGATCATGAAAACAAGTTAAATAGGCTATATGCCACTGTGAAAGTGAAGCACTATGAAACGAATAGATGTTATTAGAAGAAAGTAGTACAACACGCTGTCAGTGCACACAGCAAGTGCCCTCGCGTTTCCACCACGCCGGCACGGGCGAGCCGAAGCTAAGTGAAAGTCTCCGCAAACACGGGCAATGCCGAGAACTCGCTTTAATGTGCTGAATAAGTTCGAACTACAGTAAACACTGACAATGCTAATAAAGGTAAGCAGTTCATCAGCGGTCGTGTACCCACACAGTGACCACAAGTTCAAAGCGATATATAGGAAAAGTAGGCTTCGTACGTCATCGGTATCAAGCGGGCTGCCGGTGTGAGTGCATTGCCGGCACAAGCGAAGGAAACGTCGCGTACAAGTTCACGAAAATAGTAGCTCAGGCAAACTTATGTCTTTTTATCCATGCGACAATCATAAAAAATCCAACGTGTAGGCGATCGCGGATACGACTAATCGTGCGGCCAGCGGTACACAGGTTGTGCCTTACCAGCACGATGAAAGAACCGTGCCTGCGAACGGTCTCGTCGCTGTAAATATACAGATATCTACATCACTCCGTAAGACACAGCGAACATGGGGCACTTACCTATTGTTCATTTGTGACTATAAAATAACGACGACGAAAATTTCACGCGAGCCGCATGTTGCGATCGCCGGCGGTCGTTTAGCCGTACTCGTCGTAAGCCTAGCGACGCCGTCGGCAAGCCGACACGGTATGGCATCGGCGGGGCGCCTGCGGCTGCTTCGCCGGCTTTCCCGCTCAAGCGCCGCTGCTATGTTTGTGTTTGCGGACTCGTGCGCCAGCACTGCAAACGCTGGTTCGGCCGACATGATCGAATACCAGCTGATAATTCGTAGTCTCGGGCTGGAAGCATGTTGAATATTGGATGGATTCATATTAAAGGATCGGTGCGCATCGGTGCTACGAATTAGCCGATGTAAATTTTCGCGTTACGGTATCAATGTTTATTCTTTTTTTAAGCCGAGTAAAAGTCGCCCACTGGCACTAGATGGGAGGTCAAAATACTGTGCTATATATACCCGAGAGTCTGTTCTCTGTAGTACAGCGCGGGAAGTCAGGGTTTGCGGTGTTTTACTTTGAAATAATAGTGCGTATGTATGTGTGTTTGTGTGTGTTTGTGTGTGTGTTGCATGAATAACATGCTATGATCTTCAGTGCTGATTAAACTGGAATAAACATAAAATATACTGCCCAAACGCAGTGTCGCCATTTTTTTGCCATTGGTCCAGATGGTTCAACTGTTAGTCCCGCTGGAGCATTCTACTGGGGCCAACATTTAAACCAAGTGGAGTAAGTGCTTGGGGCAACAGTTGAGCCCTTGCAGTTACTCCCGCAGTTAGTCCAAAATTGGTTCAAAATCTGTGGCAGCGCATTTAGACCCCTAAAGGACCAATGACATACCCCACTTTAGTCTTTTTCGGCTTAGAGTGTACACGGAAAAGTCGCTATAGCCTCGGAACCGGCCGCGCAGTCACCCCAAGAAAAAGAGACCGAATGGGTTCCAGAACTCAGGGACCATTTTAGGGGCGAAGTTCCTTAGGGCGTCGGCTGTGCGTCCCCTGTAGCCTGTATGTAGCCACCTCTAGTTTAGTTCTTGCAGTGTTCACTAGATGGCGGTACCGTCCCCTGTATGTAGCCACCTCTAGTTTAGTTCTTGCAGTGTTCACTAGATGGCGGTACCGTCTCTTGTATGTAGCCACCTCTCGTTTAGTTCTTGTAGTGTTTACTAGATGGTGGTACTTGTAGCTGATGATGAAAAGATGCAAGATGTTATAAACTAGAAAGTGGTACTTGTAGTTGATGAAAGACGCGAGATCTTATAAAATAGGAATGATGTCACATATGGCGCGTGTCATTGGTTGAAGGCAATCATTCGATTTAGTGCGGCGACGTACGCTAGGGGGAGCGATGTAATAAAATCGAGTGGGCAAAATGTACAGAGGATTCATGGTTTACCAGGTTTACCTCCGGAGCTTCGCCCACTCATCATCATTCACTTCGTGGATATGGCGGAATTTTTTAATTTTAATATTAAAGACATAGGCTAAAAGTGGCTGCAGAGTTTGTTGTATTCGCGTAATTTTTACCCATCCAGATAAATCTCTGCCAAATGTTTTTTTCCAGTGACGGGGACAAGGATCCGTGGGCAGCGCTCGGCTTGGGCCATGCTCCCACGTTTCGGACCAGGTACCACGTCATCGAGGGCGCCGCTCACCACGTGGACTTGCAGTTCGCGCACCGCGACGACCCCTGGCCCTTCAGGAAAGCCAGGAGTTTCGCTAAGCGGGTCATCTCAAATTGGATACAGCGGCTTCACTAGTCAAGACCCCGGCAATATTCTATCTGTATTAGTTACGCAAACGTGTCAACGGTTACGTGTCATACGACCCGACTAAACAAAATTTTACTGCTCGTTCAGAGGCCAATAAACGAATTGTAGCCGTCACTGAGGATTTCTTGTTTCATTCATTGTAATATGCGACTACACTCCGAAGCAAGATGTGCCACGTGGTCGCAGCCAGGACTGGAATTTCGCGGACGCTGGGGACGTCTGTACTAGAGCACTGCACGGTCTCGGGCCTACCCAGAAAGCATTGGCCCGGGCTGGCTAAAGTCCTGGGCGAAGCTCGAAAGTGAACCCGTGGGTTTAGGGTCGGGTCCGGGTTTGAGGTGGTTATCTCGGGATGGGATGGGCTAATACTTTGCTCAGCTCCCTGAAGGACACCAAATCGAAAAAACAACAACACTGATTTGGTTTAGAAAAATAAAGCGTAGAATCGCGAGTTGGGCTAGTTAGTGGATGTTCGTCGCAGAATAATTGACAGCGCAATGGGTTAGATATGGGCAGCAGAAAACGATTCAGCGCTGAGCTCACAACTGAATTTATTTTTGAAAAAGAACGAATCAAAATCGATGATTCATCAAAATTGTGCACATGTGTTACAACACATAATCAATGTCTTGTCTAACAGATGTATTCTCCATCTAGACTAGTGATTGACGAATGACTTATGCACTTGCTGCTGGATCTAATAAAAACCTCTTCGGCCATTTCACGTGTGCGCTGCATCTACATGTGTATATTTCACAGTGGTTTTCATTTGGCGAGGAATTTTTTTTCCTCTAGAGTAGTATAACAACTCTATGTCACGTGCACAATCAACCATGGTTTAAAGCGTGGTGCCCATCACACAGAATGCAGCTGTATGCGAAAGCTTCACCGACACAAGCCATTTTGAACAAGGTACATTAGGGACAGGATATAACTATCGTGTTCCACTCTAATGGCGAATTCTATTGGGAGAGAAGGAGCAATGAAAAACATGCTTAAAAGTGCTCAGCGGCGTGTTTCAGTGGTCGACAGGTGCAGGAGCACTGTTATCCATTGGTAGTGCGTTTGCTGGGCCGAGAGCATCCAGGAGCAGTTTTCAGTGCTCTCGCCTGAAAAGCGGAGTACCTCGAGTCACGTGGTCCTTGAACGTCACAGCCTCCGAATTTTTTTTTCAACTGGCGAGCGCGGTGGCAAAGGTAGCAACCATGTGTAGTTTGACAGCGCTGTTTTGTACGGATGGTTACAATGACAGCTGGGCGTTTGCCGAACGAGTCGTTGCACGAGCATACTAGGTATCAGGATAATGAAGAATATGTGGCCGACCGATTTCGCGCGTATTTCGCTGCTGCCCCAGAGAGAATATGCCGGGGCTTGGAATGTTTCAGTCACATGGTCTCCCTACTCGTCCCCGTCTCACCTGCCCTCCGGGAGCGCGGCACATTCCAGTGGCAGGTTGAGTGGCCCTGCTCTCAGTGCTCTGCCCTGCCCCTCTACTCCTGTTTTCTCTATGGAATTCACAATAACTTAAGGGACCCCCAATCTTTGTCTCCAGCTACCATCAAAACATCTAAACAAACCATCGATAACGAGATTTGCGACAAAATTGGGCAGTCTCTCTGCGCGAGATGCGATTGTAAAGGTGGTCGATACCTTGCGTTCCTTAAAGTACGCGCGGATAACAAGCAGCGAAAGCAAATCGCAACCAAAGCGAGAATCAGGGGTACAGCCATGCCGGAAATCGTCACGTTGGCTTCCAGGCGAAAAGCGATTTTTTTCTAGTTTTCCAAAAAAAAAAAAAAAAAGCGCAACGCGACAAGCGGTGACTACCGATGGGCCTCCGCGACAGCAAATCCCTGTCGCTGTCACTCGAAAATCACGTCCGTACTGTTGGGCCTTAAGATACGAACATAAGAAAGAGTTCAGGCCGCCACAAGTTCCGACTAACAAATGAAGACGAACAAAAAAGGCGGAAAGGAAAGAAGGCGGGAAAACGTATCTGCACATGCCGCACAATATAGGGGAACCTATAAATCCGGCACACGAGGGGGTCTACGTGAAAGATAAGTTTGAGGTGTTTCGTTTCGTGCAAGTTAATCGAACGTTGGCCAACGCATGTGACACAGCTGTTGTCGATATGCTACGCTTAAATCATTAGACGCGTTTCTGCAATCATCAGTGCTAAACTATACGCTTGCATCGAATTTCGGCGTGCACATATACTCTCCACAATGTAAAGATAAATTAGAAGCCGAGTGTGAGGTTACCGCTTCCTCATGTGGCAATAATATCTGGTGAATACACAGTGGGTATGAGCAACATGTAAAGGCAAATGAACTAACCATCGTCATCACGATTGAAAAGTAGTGGAGCCATCGCACAGAGCTAGCGGATCGGTGGCGCAGAATCGGGCGCGCCGGCCTCAAGGCCAATAATGGCGCTTGCAAGATGTCGAAGCCCAGCGCGTTTGACCTGAAGAGTGTCGCCATCTTCCCGGAAGCTTCGACAGCCGAAATTTCGTGAGCAAGGCACCACCAGCGTGCACAGTATGTTTGCGTCCACGTCCTTCTTCGTGACGCGTCTGCTTGCCTCGAGTGACTGGGTAACGCCTTAACATGTAGTTTTCGGCACGGGTGTTTTCACCACACTCAAGGGAGGTCACGCGACATGACAGAATTGAAGAAAAACGACAGAAAGCTATCTTAAATGCAAATAAGTATTTCTTTCGCTAGCTCCCCGCCCCTCATGAGCAGAATTTGGGAGCACCAGGGGACACGTACGCGTCGCGCCATCTCGCGTCAGCGGTGGCCTACCGTAGATAAATAGAAAATAGTCGAAAAGAATTGATATCTGACGAAATACCAAAAAGGACTGCCCGTTATATACAACGGATTACTTATTGCAACGCTCTAGTAAATTTACGCTGTCTCACTACGCACCACATGGCTTGCCGGAGTGTTTAATGGAACCACCTGCGTTTCTAAAGGGCGGTGTTTAATAGCCTTGGGACGCCAAACCTTTGTAGTGCAAGACTGCAATTTTACCGATATGTTTTTGTGGATCTCTGCTGCATATATTTCGGAGTACTTTTTGCTAATCGTTTTTTTTTCATCAGATATTTCTTTTCGCCTATTTTTCATTGAGTTATGGCAGGACGCCGATGCTGCTGCAGAAAGGTGACGCCACGTACCGATGTCCCCGAATGCTCACAATGTGGGCATACACAACGAGTATGTAGCCATGTGAAAGACCTGGAAAAATGTAAACGCAAATTAACGCTAAGTAGGCAGACCATGCACTATAAGCCATTCGATAAAGCAAAAAGTGGCCGAGCAAGCGTTCGATTCAATAGACTCGACTGAGACGGCCGAACGATTGCCACTGGAAAAAGGCTGCTTTCGATCCGACGCTTTGGTAAGTTGGTCACACTAGGCTATAAATGATATGTTTTCAGTGTTGCAGGGCCATTCCGACCATCTTTATTTGTTCCGTTTGTCACGGTGGTCCGACGTTTTCACGGTAATACTAATGGAGCGAACGTGCCCTTTAACCACCACTTTTTTTTTTTTTTTTTTACAGAAACTCAGTATGGCAGCCGTTACTGTGCTTCGTCCAGTAGCAAGGCTAGCCTTGATAGCCATGTTTGTGCACGCATCAAGTCAAGCTGCTCTGAACCTCTCACACACGTACCACACCTTCGACGCTCTGGTTCGTATTGGACTTTCCTCATAATGCATAGAAGTGCCAGTAATACGTTTCACGGAGAATCTCTTGAGGTCCCGTACGGGCCTTTCACGCGCTACCCGCACAGCCACAACGCACGTGCCAGGACCTCTTCCACACCCAAGCGGAGAGTGAAACAGCGTTGCCAATGTGCTTCCCCCCCCCCCCCCAAACACACACTTAGGTGCGGCAGGGGCCCTGGCACGTGCGTTGCGGCTGTGAGGGTAGCGCGTGGAAAGGTCCTACACGCGCCATCCACACCACCGCGCGTTCCGGGATACCTGCTGCACGCAAGAGCAGAGCGAGGACGAAAAAACGTTTCGGCAAGGCTCTTTCGCTCTTCTCTTCGTCGCTCCAGCAGCAAATGCGA
Organism: Rhipicephalus microplus; assembly: GCF_043290135.1. NCBI lineage: Eukaryota > Metazoa > Arthropoda > Arachnida > Ixodida > Ixodidae > Rhipicephalus > Rhipicephalus microplus. The sequence continues at coordinate 10,552,607 of NC_134709.1, read as the reverse complement.
ACTTAGCTCATAAAGACGCGGTCACGAGCGCTATCTATAGAGCTTGCATGCTGGACTCGGAACGCTTACTTCCTGTACAGGGGACTGAGCAAGAAAGTCACTTCGGTCTCTGGAGTGGCCCTATTCGCCTAAAACAGCGTTTTTTACAATATTATAGCAGCTATAGATCATAAAGTGTCAGCTTCTATAGCATTACTCCGTGCAACATTACATTTTGTTGCTGCCGCATTATTTGCTTATGAGTATTATTATGGCGTTTCCCCGTATTAACTTACGGTGAAACAGATTTTTTTGTCGGCACAAGCGCCGCTGAACGACCATCATGCCACGCTAAATATTGCGTAGTTTACAAGCATGGCGAAAAGCACTTCAGGGATCAAACGATAATATTCATACACCAAAGATCCATGGCGACAGGAAACGTCGGACTTCGACTTGGTCGGTATACAGGTATATAATAATAGTCTGTGCGTCGCAGAGCGAATTGGCTGCTGATGAGAAAGAGCTCATGTATGGCGACGCTGATTGGCTAATGCCCTGTCCTATCACGCCAAAGCTGTCGGTATGCCTCCTAAGCAACTTGCTAGAACATACATCAACTATAGAAGAGACTTGAAAGAACTTAATTACAAGTATGGTAAAGCAACTAAATATATTCGAATAGGGCTTAAAAACTGCGGTGGGCATTGTGAAACATTTGCAAAGTCTTGAAGACCTTTCGAACAGGGCAACGCTGGAACTTTGCAGGACTTCAGCAGGGAGTGAAAACTGTTCTATGCAGATTCGCTGACAGGGCTCGGATTCACATTGATTTCAAATATTGTAGCCATACAGAGCAGGTATCATAGGAACAAAGAGAACATTTCTGGGGCATTAAAGTGATTTATGGTTCTGTTCTGTTTATTCCTCAACACAAGATCGACCACTTCACGTACGGCAAGAACGCAACGTTTCCTCTGAGGTATGCGATGGCCGACCAGTACTGGAATCGGAAGGGCGGACCCATATTCATCTATACCGCGAACGAAGGTCCTATTGAAGACCACATTTCGAACACCGTAAGAGAGATTTACTTTCGCGTAACGCCTAGCGAGTAGATGTCTTGCTGTATGCTGATTTTCTTTGTTAAAGTTTTATGCATCGTCAATAAAATAATAAAACTCGTAGAGTACCTTATGCATTCTACTTAGACCACTAGAATACGAAAGGCGTTTTCATTTTTTTTCCTTTATTCCGAAAGTTTTGTGCCCTAACGTGGTTTCACATGACCTCCAGAATCGGACGCATTGCCTGGTCTTGCACTGCAACCATGGTCGGTCCTTCTCCGACCAAGCGACAATATCATGCGATGACGTCATCGTGTGACGTGACGTAACAAGGACGTCGTAGATTTTGCAATCTGTGACTTCATTATGACGTTAACCTCTCGTGACGATTATTTCTTGCATGACGTGCTGACGCCGACGCTGCCGAGGGGCGCCGACGGGGAATTTTCGAATTTGACGATGCATATAAGATATTTTCCTTAAAAATATTTTGTGTGGGTTTACGTTACAGAACCAGTATGCGATTAGACGCGCACCGTAGAAAGGAGACTAACCCCCGTATTCACAAACGCTCCTCTTCTCGACTTTCACCCTTCACTTGACAGAGTTGAGCACTGTGCCACAGCTCGGCTCAAAATGACGTTGCGCTACTCAAGAATTGCGGCACATTATCGCTGATATGCAGTGACTTGCCATGCCTAGAGACGGCGTTCCCATCGGCTTTCCCAAGTGAAGGTGGAGCGTTGAGTGAAGGGACGTTCTATAATACGGGGGTAAGACTAATTTTGACAAGATTGGGTGACACCTGAATCTAGTACATTGGTATTGCTGCATTTTGTCCCCATCGATGCGTATGCAGCTACACTGGGAATAAATTGAACCCACGACCTCATGCTTAGCAGCGAGCCACGTGGTCATGAAAGATCAGGCTCAATCGCTAGCAGAATGCATGACCACTTTAGTTAATCTCATCACATATTCATTTGGGAGAACTTCAATTTTTTTTCGGTAGAAAGTTATGCATTTCTCTACTTTTCGTGCTTCGTTTGTCGTTCGGGGCATACATTTGAGTTTTCGTGGATGAATTAGAATAGTTAATAAAGATTATGTTTTCCAACACTTCGATCTCTGTAATGCAGCGTCCTTATTTAAATCTGTGGAGCAGTTCTTTTCAGATAGCATTATTTTCTTTGCACATAATTTTTGAATAGAAAAATAAAAAAAATGTTCTCTAGTTAAAGTGTTTCTCAAGGGGAGCGTTTATATCAAGAAGACATGTATAGAGAGGTCATCTTACCTCCTTCCAGGGAATCATGTGGGAGTGGGGGCGAGACTTTAAGGCACTGCTGGTGTTTCCCGAGCACCGCTACTACGGCAAATCTCTGCCTTTTGGAAAAGACTCATTCAAGGTGAGCTGGCCAACCCTACTCCTATTATTTCTCACAGCAAAAAATAACAAGAATGCAATCAGTTTTGTCAGTTCACCTAGTGGATTGGACAAAGCTAACGCAAGAGTTGTAGCGTCTCTGAGTGAGCTGTTATTAGGCGCGTCTTTTTTGTATGACGTTTTTTTTATCCCCTCAATTGCTACGGGCTCCAAAATAGCTTTTATGTGATATATTCAGGTAAAAATATATATATAGTTAAAAAAAACCATTTTTCCCTCGTACATTGATAGTTACTTACACACAAGCTGTTTACAATCTGTTGTCAGTATTATTATTATTGTACTCTTGTGACTCGCCTAAATTTATTTAATGCTGTTCTTTATTGTTGCTGTGGCATATAATGTACTTAGTTTATCAAACGCTAGTGTATTTTAGTATCGCCGAATTGAGCTTTGATAGTTTCTCGCTTGTTTGGAACAATATTGTCACGCAGCAGAGGACGACGCAGTTGTCTATGAGGAAAACAAGTTTATTGGAGCGAACCTGTGCTCCCCTAACAACTGAAAAAATACACAGGTGGTGAAGCAGCGGCCAGCAAAACGACGGGCACGCTAGTGAGCGTCGGCGATCGAATGACGCGGCATCGGCTGTGCGGGAATTTATATCCCTCAGTGCGAGTTCGAGAACGCCGTGATAGCGTTTGTTAGAAACGCTGTTCGTTCGAACAGCGCCCCTAACAAACAACGCTTGAAGCGTTGTTTCTATCGAACAACGCCTGAAGCGTTGTTCGATAGCGTTTGTTCGAAACGCTGTGGTATCGTTTGTTCGAAACGCTGTGAAAACGGCGATAGCACAGGCCGGCGCAGCCAGGCCGAGAAAACAAAACACAAATAAACAAACCCAATGCATGGTTCGCCATTACCCCCCCCCCCCCCTCTAAGAGTGCATCGACCTGATGCTAACATAAGGGACAGTCTACACAAATTAAAAGTTCGTCATCGTCCGTAGAAATGTTTTAAGCGAACCACATGGACGACTTCGGGCCGCGTGCGTCGTCGTGATGTACGGGAGTCCCCATCGGGGATCACTTCGTACGTTAGTTCGCCAACACGTCGTAGAATCTGGTAGGGTCCGAAATAGCGTCGTAGAAGTTGCTCACTGAGTCCACGTCATCGAATGGGAGTCCAAACCCACACACGATCTCCAGGATGGTACTCGGCGTCTCGGCGTCGGAGATTGTAGCGTCCGGCATCCACCAGTTGCTGGTCCGTTATACGAGCTCGAGCGAGCTGGCGGGCCTCCTCCGCACGTTGGAGGTATCCTTGGACGTCGGCGTTGAGGTCGTCGTTCTACGTGCGGAAGCATGGCGTCGAGCATCGTAGTCGGCCGTCTTCCGTAGACGAGCTCGAACGGTGTCATCTGCGTGGTTTCTTGAATAGCCGTGTTGTACGCAAACGTGACGTACGGGAGGACTTCGTCCCACGCCTTATGTTCAACGTCGACGTACATAGACAGCATATCCGCGATTGTCTTATTGAGCCGTTCCGTTAGTCCATTCGTTTGGGGGTGGTACGCCGTCGTTCTTCGGTGATCTGTGTTGCTGTAGCGTAAGATTCCTTGCATGAGCTCCGCAGTGAAGGTCATTCCGCGGTCCGTGATTAGGACCTCAGGGGCTCCATGTCGCAGCACAATTTGGTTAATAAAGATCTTTGCAACTTCTTGTGCAGTTCCCCTAGGAAGAGTGGTGGTCTCTGCGTAGAGCATCATGTAGTCTGTCGCTACGACAATCCATTTGTTCGCGGATCGGGATGTAGAGAACGGGCCCAGAAGGTCCATTCCGATCTGTTGGAAGGGCCTCGTTGGGACGGCGATCGGCTGCAGAAGTCCGGCTGGTCTCGTCGGTGGTGTTTTCCGTCGCTGGCAGTCACGGCAGCTCCGGACGTAGTGGGTGACATCGGATGTAAGGCGGGGCCAGAAGTATTTCGCCTTAATTTTTTTAATCGTGCGAGCTGTTCCGAGATGTCCGGAAGACGGGTCGTCGTGGCACGCTTCCACAATTTCGTCACGAAGGTCTGCGGAGATGACAAGTAGATAATTCGTTCTCGTTCCGGGGTTGAAATTCTTCTTCATTAGGATGCAGTTTTTGAGGCTGAACGCTGGTAAGTTGCGCTTGAACGTCCTAGGCACGGCGACGTTGCGTCCTTCGAGGTAGTCGATCATGACGCGGAGGTCAGGGTCGGCACGCTGCTGGGCGGCTAGGTCGCTCTCTGTCACGACTCCGAAGAACGCGCTGTCTTCATCGGAGTCCTGTGGTGGTGGGTCGACGGGGGCGCGGGACAGGCAGTCGGCGTCGGAGTGTTTCCTGCCGGATTTGTAGAATATTGTAACGGCGAACCCTTGCAGGCGCAAGCTCCACCGCCCAAGACGGCCAGACATCCTTCAAATTGGCGAGCCAACACAGCGCATGATGGTCTATCACAACCTTAAACGGTCTACCATAGACGTATGGGCGAAATTTTGAAATGGCCCATATGATAGCCAGGCACTCTTTCTCGGAGGCAGAGTAGTTTCTCTCCTCCTTCGACAGACCACGGCTTGCATAGGCGATTACCTTTTCGTAACCGCTTTGCTTTTGGACGAGGACGGCACCCAAACCGATAGCACTGGCGTCCGTGTGCATTTCCGTTTCGGCGTTTTCGTCGAAATGAGCGAGCACGGGTGGGTTTTGCAGGCGTTGTTGCAGCTCGCACAATGCCTTTTCTTGGTCGTTTTCCCAGCTGAAAGGGGTGCTTTCTTTCGTCAGGCGCGTGAGTGGCTCTGCAATGCGCGCGAAGTTTGCGACGAAGCGCCGGTAGTATGCGCACAGTCCGAGAAACCTTCGCACACCTTTCTTATCTTTCGGCCTTGGGAAGTTCGCAATGGCTGATGTTTTTGCCGGGTCAGGTAGGACTCCCGTGGCGTTCACGACGTGACCCAAGAACTTGAGTTCCTCGTACGCGAAACGGCACTTCTCAGGCTTCAGCGTTAACCCCGACGTACGAATGGCCTCGAGTACAGATTCCAACCTTGTGAGGTGTTCGTCGAAAGTCCGGGCGAATACGACAACGTCGTAGAGGTATACGAGGCAAGTGTGCCACTTCAGGCCTGCTAGCACAGTGTCCATGACTCTCTGAAACGTTGCGGGTGCCGTGCACAGCCCAAACGGCATCACCTTGAACTCGTATAGACCGTCCGGGGTTATAAATGCAGTCTTCTCTCGGTCTATCTCGTCTACTTCAATTCGCCAGTAGCCGGTCTTCAGATCCTTGGATGAGAAGTACTTGGCGTGACAGAGGTGGTCGAGGGCGTCGTCGATTCGTGGCAGGGGGTACACGTCCTTTTTGGTGATTTTGTTTAGTCTCCGGTAGTCAACGCAGAATCTTAAAGTGCCATCTTTTTTCTTCACGAGTACAACCGGCGCAGCCCACGGACTTTTTGATGGCTGTATTATGTCGTCGCTGAGCATGTCATCAACTTGAGTCCGGATGGCTTCACGCTCGTGTGAAGAAACGCGGTACGGTGACTGTCTGGTAGGTCGGGCTCCATCTTCGGTTATTATTTGGTGCTTCGCCAAAGGTGTCTGACGTAACTTCGAGTTCGAGGAAAAACACTCGCTGTAGCGACGGAGCAACTCCAGTAATCTGTCCCGATTTTCTTGCGACAGCGCCGGGTTCACGTCGAAAGGATGTGGCAGCCTGGAAGCATCTGCGCGTGCGCGTTCAAAGGTGGCGACCGCGATCACTTGACTCGCTTCTTGCGTTTCTTCGAGGAACGCAATTGCAGCGCTCTTGTTTAGATGCTGGTACTCCTCGGTGAAATTGGTGACCAAAACGTGGGATCTGTGTTGCTTAAACCGCGGAATGCCTCTTGCGACAGACACACCGCGGTCTAGAAGCAACCTTTGGTCAGTGTCCACGATAGCGTCGACGTCAGGAGCAGCACCTTCACAATAGACGGCGATCATCAAGCTTGCGTGGGGTGGCAGGGTGACGTGATCGTCGGCGATCCTTACAGCAGCCCGGTGTCCGAGGTTCGGCTGCAGCATCGTGGAGTGATCGGAAGAAAACGTTATCGACCTGGTCTGCAGATCAATTATTGCGCCATGGTCCGTCAAAAAGTCCATTCCGAGAATTACGTCGCGGGAGCAGTTAGGCAAAATGACGAACTCCGAAGGGTACGTAGTGCCGTCTATGGTGACGCGCGATGTGCACATTCCACTTGGGGTCACGAGGTGGCCTCCTGCTGTGCGTATGTGCGGACCGTTCCATCTGGTCGTAACTTTCTTTAGCTTGGACGCGAATGACCCGCTCATGACCGAGTAGTCTGCTCCCGTGTCGATGAGGGCGACTACGTCAAGGCCATCGATGGACAACTGGACGTCGGATGCCGCTTTCCTCGAATTTCGGGTGCGTCGGGGCGTCGTATCGCGGCTTGCACGTTTTGATGGTCGGGCACTATGCGTCGTCATCGTCGTCTTCTCAGCGGCAGGCTTCGTCATTTCGGGTACGCGTCGCGCAGCGTAGCTGTCGTCGTTTTCGGGGGTCTCGTCAGGGTGTCGTCGGGTCGTCGGGATGAGGGCATGTCGTGAGTCACGGTCTTGCGTCGTTGGAGGGTTTTCATTTTCTCGCCGTTGTGCAACTTCACCTCCAGAAGTTGCTGCTTTTAGTTTCCCCCTCGTGGGCTGGGGGACCTTCCACGGGCGAAGTCAGCATGGCTGCGACGGTTGGGGGATTGGTACGGGTAGGGCGACGGCGAACGGTTGAAACGGGATGGTTCACGGCTGGTGTTCGACAGGTATTCTTCGATCTCAAATGGGCGCTGGCCGGCTCGCGGGCGGGGTGCGTGGACGGAGAACCCACGCAAACCCAGCCTCTTGTACGGGCAGCGGCGGTAGACGTGGTCGGCCTCTCCGCAGTGGTAGCACAGCGGACGATTATCTGGCGTTCGCCACACCTCGGTCTTCCTGGGCACCTGGTTTCGGGTTACAGGGGGTCGGGTGGGCGACATTGGGCGGCGGTACGGCGGGGCCTCTTGATAACGGGTTGGGACGGGTCGGGGTCGACGAGCAGCAGCGGAGTAGGTCATCGCTTGTGGCCGCGAACCATGCATTAGGTTTGTTTATTTGTGTTTTGTTTTTTCGGCCTGGCTGCGCCAGCCTGTGCTATCGCCGTTTTTACAGCGTAACGCTACCACAGCGTTTCGAACAAACGCTATCGAACAACGCTTCAGGCGTTGTTTGATAGAAACAACGCTTCAAGCGTTGTTTGTTAGGGGCGCTGTTCGAACGAACAGCGTTTCTAACAAACGCTATCATGGCGTTCTCGAACTCGCGCTGAGGGATATAAATTCCCGCACAGCCGATGCCACGTCATTCGATCGCCGACGCTCACTAGCGTGCCCGTCGTTTTGCTGGCCGCTGCTTCACCGCCTGTGTATTTTTTCAGTTGTTAGGGGAGCACAGGTTCGCTTTAATAAACTTGTTTTCCTCATAGACAACTGCGTCGTCCTTTGCTGCGTGACATCTGGTGGAGATGCGGGGTACATGAACCCTAAGCCATTGCCAAGCCGACAAGCACGCCCAACTCGTGTCAGCCGCCGACAGCAAGGCCTTCAGCCAGAGTTTGGACTGCTCCCGGATAAAAAAAAGGAAAGAAGACGTAAAAACCACGATGATCAACGCAGGCACCATGACCAGCGCTACCAACCCTCCCGTCGTTCTGCAACAACCTCGTGAGCCCCCATCATTCCGAGGATCTCCTGGTGAAGACCCGGAAGAGTGGCTGGAGAAGCTGGAGCGCGTCAGCATCTTTAACAGGTGGGATGACGAAGAAACGTTTCGTCATGTCTTCTTCTATTTGGAGGATGCAGCTCGAACATGGTTTGAGAACCATGAAGGCTCCCTAACCGACTGGACTGTCTTTAAGAGCGGATTCCTCAAAACATTCGCTACGGTTGTGCTGAAAGAACGAGCCGCCCTTTTGTTGGAGACGCGAATGCAACACCCTAACGAAGGTGTTGTACTGTTCGCGGAGGAGATGAAGATGCTGTTCCGGAAAGCTGACCCCGAAATGGCAGAAGAGAAGAAGGTGCGCTTTCTGATGCGGGGAGTTAAACAAGAGCTCTTCGCTGGACTCATCCGCAACCCCCCTAAGACCGTCGCTGAGTTCGTCACCGAGGCTTCGATGATCGAGAGGACCTTGGATATGCGTTCGCGGCAATATTGCGAGTGCACTGTCATTTCAGTTATAAAACTGAGGGCATATGGAATGACCAGTCTGTGCTATTTAAACTTTGATCACTTTTTTTTAAAACCAACCTACGTGTCCCATGTGAGCGTGCGCCAGTATATATATTTCGCACCCCGTGTAGTTATTTACTCGCAGCAGTTAGCACTGTAATCAATACAACTACTAGGTACTTTCTAGAAAATAAAAGTGAACTGAAATAAATTCAGTTAAACCTACTAATGAGCACTTCTTGCAGACCCCTGAGATGACCGCATATTTGACCACGGAACAGGCCCTTGCCGATTACATCGATCTTGTCATCTGGCTAAAGAGAAACATCAAGGGAGCTCGAACCAGCAGGGTGGCCGCCTTTGGCGGCCATCATGCGGGTATGCTGGCAACCTGGTTTCGGACAAAGTACCCACACTTCGTCCGAGCGTAAGTATGTTTACACCGCTCTTTTCGCAGAGATACTACGCGGAAGTTATCGGTGACCGATCTGTAGGGGAACGCCTGTTACGATAACCGTGTTACCGAGGCCTCTGTCAGACGGCCACCACGTAACTCCGTTCAAGTACTTCGTCTTTCTTTATGTGGAGGGAAAAGCTGTTCATGCCACATGGTTTCCATTTCGCCACGGGAGTTAAATGAAGCTTTTAGAAAAAGAAGTTCGGGAATGCGGGCTCAATGAAGTACTCTCGTTCTCACATAGCTACGAAGAAAACCGTGCTAACAAAATCTCCCGCGCAATCTCAGTTACAGATTTTTAACATTACACCTTTGTTTGATGTAGCATACACACGTATACATGTTCCAATTCTAATTTTGAGGACATCAGTGTCTGTACTCTCTTCACCTAACGCTTCGCCAAGCCACCACCAGCCAGTGTTGCGTCATATTGTTTGTTTATAACCATACGAGACGCACGCACGACTACAGTGTACTTTCCAGCATTATATTTATTAGAATGCATACAAGGAGAGAGAAATAGAGACACGTGTACGTTGCTTTAAAGACGACTACATATGACACGACTAATATTTTGACGACTAATATTTTGACAAGCACCGTTTCTGCCCCACGTGGAAAGCTTGCACGTAGCCGTGTAGCATGGCCACAAAATCCTTCTCGTAAAGCTCTATTTGGTAGATGAATGCTGAGCCTAGATAAAAGGGGTTCGGGGGTGGCCGTATGAGAGATGTATTAGGTCCGAAAACTGCGGTGCGATTATGAGGAACGCTCGAGTGGACGACTCTGGAAATTTCGACCACTTGCTTCTCGAACGTGCCTCTGGGATATTTGATCTGGGGACCTCATGTCAGCGCTAGAGTACTATGACCGTTAAACTAGCACGGTCAGGTGGAGGTATATACAAAATAAAGCTTTCGATAGCCTCGCGAGTTTCGCTAATAAAACTGTATAGCATGCTATTCACATGTTAGTATGGCACAGTTTCGAAGTTAGAGCACTAGGCTGCGTAACCAGGTCGCGAAAATATTCAGTCAACCAGTGAAGCTGTGTTTACGTTCATTCACATGGTTTTGGATTGAATTCATGTCGTTTTCCTAAAAAGTAAGGGCCACAACTAAAGTATGTATTGATTCTATAGTTGTTGTTTATAAAGCTGATATATCATTGCTCATACGTTCCTAGTTTTGCTGCATTTTTATAATTACCTTTTAGGTAGCTATATGAGGTCTCCCTGTCAGTTTTTTTTTTTTGGGGGGGGGGGGGGGGGTGTCTTGTGGATATGCTACCCATGTAGCGCAGCCGAACTATTTGATAAAGTTGACTTGGAACAAAACTGATAGTTTAGGCCAAGGAGGATGAACCATGGGGAATAAAGGCCCAGCCCCGGCCCGGCAAAAAGCACTGAAATACACCCTGAAGGTGCCTTGGCGTCTGTCCAAAACGCATGATACACGCAAGTTTAGGGGTAACATAAAAAATAAAAATTATTGCAGCTTCGCTTTAGTGGTCCCAAGCCTAAAGGGAGGACAGATCTGGGGAGCTTTCTTTGTTTCTCATCGGTTTTCTCTTCCTTGCCTCTGTATTTTCTTTACCAAATTATTTCTTTTTTAACTTCCTCAGTTCTGTTTGTCTGTGTTGTTATTTTTACGTTTTTCCGTTGTTCCTCTTTCTACTTTTAACCTGCTTCCCCTTTTATTTCGTTTCGCACGTGATTTGGCCAGCGTTATTCTAAGCGACGAAAGCATACCACAGCCCGGGCCCCTGAATGATATGAAGTATCATCGCTTCATATCACTTGATATGGCCACATTCCTTCTTGTAGTTTTGTGATCACCCCGTGACACTGTTAGTGATTCTGGGCGCAAAGCATGCCTGCAGTGTTCGAGGAGCCTCAGGAATGTAGTAGATCGTTTTATTAAGATTCGCCCATTTCACGAACATTACAGATTATTCTGGAACCTACGCGGGTGCTAGCGATAACGCTAGAATATTCGACGGAAGAAGCCTCCTTCCTGGCGAAAGAGCGGGCTCAATATTCTACAAACTGCTATATGCTTAACGTGGTTTTGTCAGCGCTGTGTCAAGTTGCATGAGACGAGGACAGGATATGACAACACACGACACCCTACGACAGCTCGGGTTCTCTATGTGCTCCTCGCTTAAAAGTTTATATGACGAACCAAATCTTAAGTGTGTAGCTTGGAAAAGTACTGCTGTACTTTTAAACACGATCGTCTTTCTTGGGATACTCGAACGTAAAAATTTCTGTCTGTCACACGATTCAGCCACCCGGCGAAATTGAGCCACCCGGATAAGCACTTCACCACCTTTAACTGGTGCACGCGTTTACACTTGTCAACATATTAAATCAAAAAGCAAATATTACGCATATCTGAGGCACACGTCAATACGTAAGTAATAGGTGGTGTGTTCCCTCACTAGAAAATACATATGTACGTAATTACAAATAACCTGGTGATTCTTAGGTTGCGCTGAAAATGCGACGCTATGCACTAAATAAGGCAGACAGCAGACTATTGTTTTTCGAGGACATTTGCAGCGAAGCACACAGATGCACCACTTGTTTTTTTTTTCATAGCAAATAGCACTGTTCATAACATTGAGCGAAGAGAGATGTTTGCCGTGTGCGGTGGCCGAGATGAGAGGAATGCCGAGAGAGAAAAATATAACAAAATGAGTGCCATGCGCATGTGTATTTCTTCTTCATCGTGCAGAGCTCTGGCCAGCAGCGCCCCCTTCAAGATGTTCTCGCCTGTCACCAAGTGCGACACCTTCTATAAGGCAGTCACTGACATCTACAAACAGACGTGGAAACATTGCCCCAGAGAGGTCAAACGGATATGGCCCTTACTCGAAGCTCTAGCATCTACGGGTAACTTTCAATAATTGATTATATTGATTGATATATGAGGTTTAACGTCCCCAAACCACCATATGATTATGAGAGACGCCGTGGTGGAGGGCTCCGAAGATTTCGACCACCTGGGGTTCTTTAACGTGAACCGAAATCTGAGCGCACTGGCCTGGAGCATTTTCGTCTCCATCGAAAATGCCGCAGCCGGGATTTGATCCCACGACCTGCGGGTCTGCAGCCGAGTACCTAAGCCACTAGACCACCGCGGCGGGGCTTTCGATAATAACGACCTCCATAATACTCAAATATGCACTAAACTGTAACGCTAAATCTGCTTATGCTGTTAAATTATTTTTTGAAAACTCTATCACATCAAGTTTGTCATCATAGATTGATTAAGAGAAGACGCCAACGATTGAGCATTGTTTTCTCCGCTGAAACTTGATGGTGATGCGCCTAATGGCGCTGTTCCGCACAGCATGCAACTTAGTTGGACGACGTTAAGGGGCGCAGGTGCCACGTGTTTTATATACTCAAGCATTCGTGCGGTGAACAATATAGTTACAAATGAGATCTGCACGTGTTGGGTGCTTGTTTGTGGGGGTGTGTGCGTGTGCGAATGTGTCATGAGCTTGCGCTAAGAATGTTTTTTTTTTTGAAAATCATCTATCTAGCTAAACAACAAGTTTATTTACGAGTTTCGTAGAGTCCGCCTAAGCAGGGATTCCGCTATCGAATTATCAGTCGTATTGTAAGCACTTGTGTATTTTATTCTAGCTCTATTGCAATGAAGCAGGGGTCGACGACCTTTATGGTGGCGGGCCTAGGTTGTATGAAGCTGACACGGTGGGAGGCCGCATGGGCCGATAGGGGAGGTGTTTACAAGCAAACAGAAAAAAAATTCTGCGAATTTAATTCAGAATAATCTAGAAGAAACACGGAATAGATTTCATGTTTATTTATGGCGCGCATGTAACAAGGTTCCAGTTTAGAGACATACGTAGGTTGAAAGCTAAAACCGAATTTGTGGCCAAAACTGCAATGTCAATCTTGAAATAATAATAATAATAATAATAATAATAATAATAATAATAATAATAATAATAATAATAATAATAATAATAATAATAATAATAATAATAATAATAATAATAATAATGTGTGGTTTAACGTCCCGAACAAGGTATGATTAAGAGAGACGCCATAGTGGAGAGCTTCGGAAATTTCGACCAGCTGGGGCTCTTCAAAGGGGCCCTGCAACACTTTTTGAGCGTGGTCAGAAAACGCTGCCGATCGGTAGTAGAGGCTGCCGAAAGCACGCGAGCCAAATATTGTAGCGCAGCACGCGTCCTAGATTTCACAATAAATTATCAAAGTCAGCAAAAAATTGCTTTCTGTTCTATCGACAAATTACGGAATAAGCGCAAAAATCACTCGTAGTAAGCCCATCTACAGCCATTGACTGATTTGAGCATGGCGCGCTCGGTCATTACAGAGATTGCCATGGGAGGCCGCTACTTGTCCACTTGGGCGCGTGCGATTAAACTAAAAAACCCGCTCATTCGAAGAAAAAAATGCCCAAAGTCAGGAGGGTGAGCGTGACCTTTTTTTTTTTTTGCCCCTCCCATCTCTCTCTGTTTAGCTTCCACCGCTCTCGTCGGGATGAGAGAAGGAAAAATGCGATTGCAGCGTGTGACAAATCTTTGTAACTCCACTCGTACTGGACTGGTTCTTGAAAATTTTGCGGCATTAATTTTTTGAGGCAATACGCTTTTCCAGTGAATTAACTTCATGGTTACTTAAAAAAGTGTTTCAGGGCCCCTTTAACGTGCACCCAAATTTGAGCACTCAAGCCTACAAAATTTTAGCCTCCATTGAAAAGGCAGCCACCGCAGCTAGGATGCATTCCCCATCTGAAAGGCAGGACGGCTAAACTTCGGTTTAGCCGTCCAGCCTTCAGATAGGAAATGACAGAGAAGGTGGGAGTGATTTTGCGCCGGGCGGGCAAAGTAGTTTAATAAAACTTGTTTTTGGACTTGTTGGTGCATGTTACAGGAAAATTAGGCGACGCAAACCACCCGGAAATGATAGGTGACAGAAAAGAGTGACAACTCGCAACTAGCAACTTTGCTTTCGGTTATACTTCCCCGTTGATTTGCGTCGTCTAAATGTTTTTAGCGCATAACACTTCCATGCGGGTCGAAGGTTGCCGACACGTGGCATAGAGTAAAAAAAGAGCTTTGTGTATGTAAACGCTTCTGTGGTGTTGCTGCTTTTGCATTTTGAATAGCCCCCTTCACACATATCTCACCGCACTGGTCATCCGCTTTAAATAGCAATAGCACGTACCCGGACCACTGCATTCCAAGTCTCTTTTTTCGTACGAGCCGCGAAAACCCGGAACGGCGTTCCTAACGCCATCTGCGCCATCATTGACTGATCTATGTTTGCCGACGCTATTAAAAAGCGCCCATGTATATTTTTTAACACCGCCTTTTATGTAACACCCCTAGAGGGGGAGGGGATCTTTAAGCAAATAAAGTGACTTCACGGGGTCTCACGAAAGCAGGTACGTTGCTCGGTTAATGTGCGGCTTTAGTGATATTCCTTGCTTTGTTAGAGCCTGCTCTGATTTTTATTTTTATTTTCTCATGTATGACCGCTTACAGAAGAAGGACGCCGCAAACTTGGCGAAAGATTTCATCTTTGTCAGCGGCTGAGTTCCAAACACTTGGCGTCTTTCCGCGGTTGGGTGCGTGACAGTCTGATTGGCGTGACACTGGTGAACTACCCGTTTCGCTCGTCCCAAGTGCCGCCACAACCGCTAAAGGTCAGTGCGAGGCCCAATTCGCCTAAACGGAGGTTCCATTCAGGGTTCCATTCATTACGTAATGCCATCACTTTAGGCCAATCTCGAAGGACGTAGCAGCCCTCTGGACTAATGAGATTCAGAAAATAACGGAATGTAACGATGTTTAGGACAGCACTCTAGACACAATCGCACTGTATGCAATCTTACGCCTTCGTTTTCAGCGCTGTGGTGATCATGAAAGCATTCCAACTAGCCCTACTTTTCGTTTCTACTACACCACACAGTTTGGGCTAATCCTTACAGAGAAGCTTTTCGAGCACGGTGAGAAAACTCTGCCGAACGGTAGTCGAGGCTTGAAATATAGGAGTGCGTAATTTGGACAAGGACTAAGACATGGACGCGCTTGTCCGCGTCATACAGTTAGTCCTTGTCTACGTTACGCGCTCGTATTTAAAGCAATCATGAATCACGAACTCGCCCAATCAGTCATTTTCGAAGTCACGGATCATGATTACATGTGAGCCAAACATTATAGCGCCGCATGCGACTCAGAATTTACCATTTTTCAAAGTTAACTAGTAATTTTACGCTGCTTTTTTTTTACAAATGATGCCATCAACCCACATAAGTGTGCCATAAACCCAACGTCTACGGCCATTGGATGATTTGAGCATCGTGAGCGGCATAGTTCTTACGGCCGCCACAAGATGCCGCTACGTGCCCGCGCGCTCACTCGCGATCACAACAAACGTAAGCTGCGCGTTATAAAAAAAGTGCTTAAGGCCATGACGCCTGCTAGTGAACGGATGTAGCTGCTTGCTACCTTTTTATTCACACTAGCGTAGTTTTGAGCATGCTTGCTGGTACGAAATGAGAGAAAAGGCGCTGAAAGCGTGCGAAACGCCCCTGTAACTCGGCTCGTATATACTTTACGGATTCTAAAAACTTTTGTGGCAGTCCAGCAGGCCCGTGAAGTGGCGGAGAGACAGGACCTTGACGTCCGGACATGGGAGACCTGAGCCCGGGCCACTAATTTGCCGGACAATAAATAAAGTTTTTCCACCGCCACCATTGATTAGTGAGAGAGTAAACTGATTTATAGACATTAGTTTATTGCTCGTAAAAGTGTGCCAGAGCCCCTCAAATAGGGTTATCCTAAAAACACATCTTTCCAGGTTGTATGCGCTCACCTAAGAAAGTCTGAGAGAAACGATAGCCGTTTGATCGACACTGTCATCGAGGCAGTCGGCTTCTTTCGTAACGGAACAGGCAAAACAGCATGCTATGCCGTACCGGCTGCAACCGAGGAGCCTGCAAGGCTTTATCAGGTATGCTAGTCATCACTTTATTGGTTACACATTTATAGCTTACCTACGTTGGAGCAAAATGGTGCCTTTTTCGTCTGTCTTTGTAAGGGTAGCGCATGAATCACGAATACAAAAGATAGAGACGTAGACAAAACAGGCGCCAAACTTCCTACAACGTTTAGTTCAGAACTCGCAAGAATATATACTATAAGTTCGAAACTATGTAATCGGACGTTTCGCAAAGCGTTCTACAATTGTTTCATTGGAATGTTTAGCCCAGCTTCGTTGCTTTAAATGTTACCTAATCAAAGTACCTGATTGAGCAATTAATAGGAACATACAAAATAGACTGACTCCTTCAAGGCCGTATTGAACAACGGGCATTTCGTTGCATCGCCGTTGAGTGAGCTGGCGTATTGTCAAACTCTGTTTAAAAGATATCAGGGACGCCTTGTATACAGCTTACTTGTCATGAAAAGTGTAGCCGGTTTCTTCTTGCCTCCGAGAGTCAGGCATATGAGCAAAATACAGAAAGCTGTTGTCCTTGCAAGTTGTATGGCAAAGCGCTTGCCCCACTTTGCCTTACCCAGGAGGTTTTCAGCACTGCACCGCGATGTAGAAATGTACTGCGGTAAAACAGCATACTGGTGCCGGAAAAGGTTGTTGGGAACCAGCCGCGCACGAACCAATGGTTCGCCAACAGATTTGATTGATTGATTTGTGGGGTTTAACGTCCCAAAACCACCATATGATTATGAGAGACGCCGTAGTGGAGGGCTCCGCAAATTTTGACCACCTGGGGTTCTTTAACGTGCGGTTCGCCAACAGAATATATCTTTTGACTCGAATTGTGCTTTGGTAGCATTCACTTCGTGGAGGCCCTACATTCATGGCATGTTTGTTGTTACCAGACCGGTGTGCTACATTGAATCATACATTAGCTACTTCACAGCATGACCGTGGTTAGCTGGACCCAGTCAGGGACTTGGGCCTTCTGATTCACTTCTTCTTTTCATAAAACAAACATGAAAATACCTTAAGAAAGTAATAAAATACAACCACCCGTTTGTAGCACGAATCCACAAGGAAATGCGTACGGATTTCCTTGTGGCTTTGTGCTGCAAACGGGTGGTTGTATTCTTTTCCTTTCTAAACCCTTCCGTCACCGTGCAGTTTTATGCAGAACTCATTTGCACGTACGACAAGACCTTATTTATGTTTTTACAATACTGACGTTTTCATGTACAAAAGTCACGTTTTAAGGTTTTATGTGCTTGAAGAACGGAGTCCTCTGTACATGTTTGAAACGTACTTGAAAAGTAAGGCGTCCATTTGCGATGTATAAAGCTTTTAAATATTGGCTCTTCTAACAACTGTGAATAGATGCTTCAGTGCATACATTCCATGTAACTTCTAGGATTCCTGTGAAATATTTTCACCACTTTCTCCATTTTTGTGCTGAGTAACGAGTAAGTTGTCATGTTCTACATGATAGGAAAAATCTTACAATAAATAGCTATCCTGTCTCTGCATTCAAAAGTCTCAATATTGTGCCTAATTCACAATTAGTTGTGGTGTTCATGTTCATTATGCAGCGCAATTTAGCCTCTATGCTCCTTAGCCTCTATGCTCCTTAGTTTTATGCGTTCCCTTAACTCTTCCAGCTAAATTATTTTGAAGGACGGTTACAAATTACGACGCGTGCCACTTTTCTCGGCTGCAGCAATGCACCGAATTCGTTCAACCATTCTGCGGAGACGGTGTGGCGGACATGTTCTACCCGACCGAGTGGGACTACGCAAAGTTCTGCCAGAAGTGCCGTCTACAGTTCGGTGTCCACCCTAAAGTCGACAGGATCGTCAGATCACTGGGAGGTTTCAACCTGTGCGGCACGGCGAGGGTGTTCTTCACGTAAGTGCAACATGTTTGAAAACTGACAGACACTGAAGCTAACGTTGATATCAGGGGTATTAGTTATGGTCTTCTTGATTCATGATTAGTTAATATGAACGATTACGAGAGACGCCATAGTGGAGGGCTTCGGAAATTTACCCCCGTATTCTAGATTGTCCCTTCACTCAACGCTTCACTTGAGAAAGCCGATGGGAGCACCGTCTCTAGGCACGGCAAATCACTGCATATTAGCGATAATCTGCAGCGATTCTTGAACAGCGCAGCGTCATTTTCAGCCGAGCGGTGGCGCAGTGCTCAAGTCGGTCAAGTGAAGGGTGGAAGTCGAGTCGACGAGTGTTTGTGAATACGGGGGTTAGACCACCTGGGATTCTTTAACGTGCACTCAAATCTGAGCACACGGACCTACAGCATTTTCTCTTCTATTGAAAATGCAGCCGCCGCAGCAGGGATTCGGTCCCGCAACCCGCGGATCAGCAGCCGAGTATCTTAGCCACTAGACTACCTCGGCGGGGCAGTGTGGTCTTTTAATTGCAGAGTACTAGTTATAATATGAATACAAATAAATTAAGGTTCGCGAAAATACATTTTTCCACCAGTAGGCACCGAATATATACCCTTACGACAATGCCCACGATGCTCTATCGTTCGAGCCTTAGTAGCGGGCCTTTCCCCATCCACTCCATAAAAGTTTTATGTACAGTAACGTCAAGTGTTAAAGGGAAGACTCCAATGCTGGACATCAATATTATTGCTGGTCCTCTAAGAGCAAGTGGTTATGAAAACGATCTGCATGCAAATCATTAGTATGTCAAGGGGAGTCAAAACTTCAAGCACCTCAAGTCTTATGCATATCTAACCTACTATGCTTCGGTAACATAGCGAAATCTAAACACGATGTGCACACTCAGGCGTTCCCTTTTACAGTGGAGTCGTCTGTTCAAGTAAGTTTAGGAGAGTCAGCCAGTACCGTTCATAGCCATGACGCAAAGTGTGGAACGCTTTCTTCTTTCTTTCTTTCTTTCTTTCTTTCTTTCTTTCTTTCTTTCTTTCTTTCTTTCTTTCTTTCTTTCTTTCTTTCTTTCTTTCTTTCTTTCTTTCTTTCTTTCTTTCTTTCCTTCTTTTTTTCTTTCTCCCTTCCTTCCTTCTTTCTTTCTCCCTTCCTTCCTTCTTTCGTTCTCCCTTCCTTCCTTCTTTTTTTCTTTATTTTTTTTGCCAGCTAGAATTACGGAGCACGTCATATTCGTAGGAGCTGGCAGCTGACAAATAAGTTCCCGCATACCACATGAATGAATTAAGTGTACCGGACGGAGATCCTCACTATGAATAAACGAATGAAGATCTCGCATTTACTTGGTAATAATACAACCTGAACGAAAACCTACAGGCAGTGAAGCTTACGGACGTATGGAGGAAGCTAATTGTAGTTTTTTAATTATATTGTGATTTTCACACGGGTTGTGTTTATCGAAGACAAATGAGCTCTCGATAAATTCCGCTTCCTTCGTTTCTTGCGCAAGTTTTCAGTTTTGAACTCGAGAAAGTGAAATTTTGTTCAGGCTCAGGGTTTCCCAGAAGCCCAGCTTTTAAAGTTTATTCATGCAATAACTGCACAGAGATTGAAATAAAAATACACAAGACTTCTGCTATCCAAAACTGATTCTTTAGGTAAACGTTTCTAGAGAGGAATGACGTTCCCCGAGAAACAACATGAAGTACTATCATTATTTCAATGGGGAGCCATACTTTTTTATTTAACTTGTGTGATGTTTTGTTTTGTGTACCGTTATTTTCTTGTGTTATGGTACGACCTTTCCAAATTCGTTCATGGTTTTAAACAAGGCCTAGTATACTTTTGTCATCGCTTCTTATTATCGGATCAGTCTATCAAAACTGATTTGCACTTGAGCATATAATAAATAAGTAAATAAATAAATAAATAAATAAATAAATAAATAAATAAATAAATAAATAAATAGTTGTCAGGCGCACCATCAGTAAGCATAAGAAAGAATAAATGGCGACAGATATGTGGCAATGGTAGGCCTAATAGATATGTGGCAATGGTAGGCAAACATTGTTTACTGCATGTTAGGTGTTTCATTAGGATAGCAATTCATCTGTCGCGTGCTGGAGCCGGCGATGTGCCATGTTATGACTAATCAGCCTCCAGTAACTTGTTGCAGCTAAAAGCCACCTCGTCACAATTTTTTGTGTCAATAGCCCTTCAGGCATCAGACAACGGACACAAAAGCTTGCTTTTGGCTGTGGCGGGACATAGTGTACGACGAGTTCCTTCGAAAGGTCATGGTTTATCTTTCAGTCGTCATGTTTTTCAGCGGAAAAAGGCAAGCAAGAAGCAAGCCAGAGGATAACGATCGAACAACAAAAATACTTTCCAAAACAGTGCGAGCTCTATTTAGAGCATACGGAGCGAAGTTGGCCTTAGTGGGTGCGAACACTTTCTTTTTATATTGTTACGTGGAAAATAACAGTTGTCAGTCCGCAGCCACAACGCAGCTCACCGACAACGTCCACTTCTTCACTCTCAGTCTGAGGCACCTTTCTTGGGTATGCCCCACTATGCCCTCTTTCATTCAGACAAAATCACGTAACAATATTGCATATTGCCATGATCATTAGGAAACAATGCGGTTTGAAAGTACGTGCGTCCCTCCCCCCCCCCCCCTTGTTTTTTTGCAGCTACGGAAATTTGGACCCATGGTCGGCGTACGGAATCGACGTGGCACCGTCGCGTTACGTGGAGTACCGAAGCATTCGAGGCGGGGCCCACTGCCTGGACCTGCGGTTTTCCAACGACCGCTGGGACCCGCACTCGCTCCGGCTGGGCAGACGCGTCGCCAAGAGAGCATTCCGGCGGTGGCTGCTATAGCACGAGGCTGCCCCTTCGCTTCGTCGCACGTGCAAAATTTGGGCTCTTGCAAATTACGCGAACGGAATAAAGTAAACGGCTGGAAGAAAACGTGTGAATCTCTGTGTGTTTCGCACTGCGCGCCAGAAAACGCAAGCCAAA
Source organism: Rhipicephalus microplus (assembly GCF_043290135.1). Lineage (NCBI taxonomy): Eukaryota > Metazoa > Arthropoda > Arachnida > Ixodida > Ixodidae > Rhipicephalus > Rhipicephalus microplus. Next base: position 10,531,497 of record NC_134709.1, on the reverse strand, counting down.
AGAAGCATAGGCAAACCTTAACTTCCAACTACTCTTGAACGAGGAGACAAAAAAGGATAAATTAGTGGAGAATGATTAATCACACAGGAGCCAAAAAAAGATTCAACAACAGGAAACAAGAGAGATATACACATCTGTAATACGTGTAAAAATTAAATTTGATGAGAAAACTTCGCACGAATCACATAAAAAGTGCGCACCACAGCCAACGAAGATCCATCAATTTCTTTTTCATTGAGCGTGTCAACGCCCTGCTTTTTCCCAAGCCATGCACTACTTCCCCGCAGCACAAACACGAATGTTCTATTTGTTTGACTTCATTTGTGATTATCAAAAATTTTGTGTTGGGTGATGTAGCAGTTGCTTCGAAAATCCACTTGCACTGAGCAGGCTTCATTTGATGCAGTGAAGTATGGTGGCGAATGATATTCTTCGAATTTGCGACGTAATGCAATGAAAAAAGGTCGCAATTTAGGTGAATCAAAATATACTCGTGATGGCTAGCGCTAACGCCCCACATTGATTGTGTCATGTACGGTAAATTCTTACTGCACCTTGTGGGCGCTCGTCATTCTGTGTGAAAGCGCAATGCACTCTGTGAAACTCTCAGCGGCGAAACACATATACAGCCTGCCAATGTACCACATCGCCCAAAGTAGTCGACATGCCTGTACGTCATCTCTCTCGCTATCTCTAGGGTCAGTGGCGATAAATGCGAGGCTAGAGAAAACGCGCCCTTATTCTAGGATAGAAACGATAGCCTATCATTCTGCTTATCGCAAGCCACGCAGCCTGAATCAATAGAGGGACGCATTCGGAAGCATTCCGCCGAAAACACGTGTAAAGCATTGTGGTGCGACAGCCGTCGGTACAACTTGGGGCTTGAATCGAGGCGTCGCCGAATCGTTGGACTTGAGGCCAATGCAAGGAGCCCTCACGGAGAAACGCGACGATGACGATTAATGCATTGTTACGAATAATCGTGGGCCTTTGTGCCACCCTCTCGGTGTCAGGTGCAGCGGTTGACACTTCGTACAAGGAGTACAAGTTCCGAACAAAGGTATTTCATTCTCCAGAATATTTTTCATTTCAACACGAGCCTGTCGTAGCCCGCGCAACACGAATTACGCGGACACATCTTTCGTACTAAAGTGGCTCTTAAGACAAAGCACTGAAAAACCTTTACAAGAATTAAAAATGTTGGACGTTGTTTGGAAATCTTGAAAAAAAAAACCATTATTTATTGCAGAGAAAGGAAAAGCACCGAATAAAGAAGAATGACATAAGACGGAAGACCACTGGTTAAGCGCTGTCTCATGGTTTTCGTTCTTTGCCATTTTGGTATTCGCTCCTTTTTCGCCCTTGTTAATTTCACGCTGTTTCGTTCGTGGCTCTAAATATGAACCAACTGGCCCTCACCAAGTTGTTACAACCAAAACCGTTATGTTTGGCAGATTATTTAAACGGGAAAATGGTTCACGGAAAACGTGAGCACGTGTGAGCGTTCATTTGGCGAGCGTCTCAGCAATGATTCAGATTTGAAAAGAGTTTGAAAATAATAACGGCAATTGCGACCAGATACAATGCCATCAAGAGAATGGTGACTATGCATGCGCAAGCCTGACCTGTGTATGTACAAGTAATTTATGAAGTTTTACGTCCCAAAGCCACGATATGGCTGTGAGTGACCCCGCACTAGAGGGCTACGAAAATGTCAAACACATGGGGTGCACGTATATAATACACGAATTTCTACACCTAAGTACATGAACTCTACAATTTCACCTCCTTCGAAATTATAGACATTCCAGGCAGAATGAATGCAGTATTTTTATTTGAACATATAAGGTATAGATAAATGTAGGCCGCAAAACAGTAGTATATATATACTGTTTCTCAACTTTGAGCGGCTTCCAATTATAATTCCCGTTATACTCGCATAACTATATACTCATAAAAAAGGTTTTTGGGATTCGTAGTTATGCTTTACTTACAACCCTGTCCTCTCCTTATTGTTTCTTTGTTTTAGTTGGACCACTTTGCATTTCACAACAATAAGACATTCGAGATACGCTACGTGATGGCTGATCAGTATTGGAACCGTGATGGCGGGCCGATATTTTTTTACACTGGAAACGAAGAACAGTTGGAAAAGTTTATTACAAACACGGTAAGCACAGTTTTATATTTTCAAATTCTGTTTTCATAACGCATCTTTTCTGAAGCTTGACAAATGTCGAAGTTGTTCGCGTGTAATTTTTTTCCACGTAAAGATGAGCCATGTATATGATCATTTCTATGCTTCAGTCTGCGATCTTTAGTCTTTTACACTGCGCAAAGCGTGTTGTAAAAAGAATGTGTGTTTGGATTTGATGCTTTCGAGCATTACTTTTTATAGTGTAGCCGGTTTGAGTTACTGAGAGAAAACATTTCTAAAGCGGCTTTTAATCCAATTATATTAGATTTTAATACTTTTCATATTTCCTTGGGAGCCTGTGCCTTAAGTCATTGTCACTGGGATATCTGATCTGCTGCAGAGAGATTCTTAATCGAATCAAGGCGGTTTCGATCGCAAATCTCTGAATTAGTAAAATTTAGTTCCTAACCATTTTATACATCACTAGAGTTACAATTATTACGCGATTTATTATTTCGTAAAGATTCGTTTTATGGCCAATCCCCAAGAGTGCGCATGTGCGTGCCATACATATAAGCTATCATCATCATCATCATCATCATCATCATCACCACCACCACCACCCCCACCACCACCACCATCATCATCATAGTCATTATCATCGTCATCATCATCATCATCATCATCAAAGATATCGTCGCATATCGCTCTTTATTTCCGTCTGAGGTTATCCATTTCTCGAGTTGCCGCTTTTTCGCGATATGACGCATTACACCAGCTGCCTGCAGAACAAGTGCCTCGTCATCCCGCAGGGCATCATGTGGGAGTGGGCGCCAGAGTTCAAAGCCCTCGTAGTGTTCGCCGAGCATCGGTTTTACGGCCAGTCACTGCCGTTCGGAAACGAGTCGTACCAGGTAAGTTTCAGCTTCGACGCGGTTCCGAGTTTCGACGGCCTATGCAGTGTGCCATGTGCCCTACGTCTGACCTCGGTCAGCATGGGTCATACCATTGGTTTTGAAAGGATTTATGCAGCTAAGCCATCCCTGCCCACGAACATTTGCATTGGTTTTTCATAACTTTAGATTTGCAAAGCCCGAGTTACATTGCCGTGAGCTCGGCAAAACTCGGCTTATGCAAAATATGCACGCTTGTTAGCAGGTCTCTGCACTTGCGTAACGTTGAAAAAAAAAATGTATTCACATTTATCCTGGCTAAACCAATGGCTTATTTGCTCTAAAATTGCGCAAGCAGTTCATGCTTTGTTGCGAATTTTTCACAAAAGAATGCTTGGGTGCAGCAGTTGTCTCTGAGGCTTCTGTTACTTATATGTGCACGTGTTATGTGACACTGTTTGAGCATAGTGTTGTTTTAAATTAGTTTTAGCACCATCTATAACTGCTACCACAAAGCAAGATGTGCGTTTACAAATGCTCCGAAAAAAAAAGAGACTTCAGAACTAAAAACAAAAAAAAGATCGGGGAGGGCATGAAAATTGAGAAAGCATACAATGTCAGAAAGATAGATAATCAACGGGCGATCCCTGGAAAAATTGTAGAGCTCTACGAATAGTAGAAGGAGGGGCGTCAGAAACTGAAGCAGTAGCTAGAGCGCCCACGTAGATCGTTGCACGCTATCAAAATGAGTACCTCGAATGTGTGATGGTACCCGAAGGATTCTTAAATCTGGATGTGGCTAGCGAAACCGTGGTGTACAATTCGTGAATTGAAAAATGTGTCACAAAGTAATTATTTAAAAATAATCAGTGAATGTAAGTATATAATTAATTATGAGTTGACTTGTTTTGAACATTTATGCACAAACGCGGCACGTTACATGGTTCCTGGCGGAAGCTGCTTCTTTCCTCGGAAACCCAACCTTTCAGAAACTTTTGCAGCCTTCGAAAAATAACACAAAAAGAAAACAGAAGGTATTTCATTGTTTCGATCACACTGCGCCGCAGAGTCCTCACCACCTCGGCTATCTCACGTCTGAGCAAGCACTGGCCGACTACGCAGACCTCATACTGCACCTGAAGTACACGCTACCTGGAGCTGAGAAGAGCGCCGTGGTGGCGTTCGGGGGCTCGTACGGCGGGATGCTAGCCGCCTGGTTTAGGGTGAAGTACCCGCACATCGTGACCGCGTAAGCGTTTTCCGCTTATCTTGCCTTACAGAGTGGATTAGGCTAAACCGCATACGTGATCAGCTACAAAGGAATAAGTCCCGTAGTGACATAGAGATGCCTGTGAAGGTGTTAGGAGAGTCGAAATGAATATGTCGACTGTAGAGAAGGCGTCTCATGTTGCGGGAACGCTGGGTTGAAGACACAGTCTTGCGCAGGGTCTCCCATTAAGGGGAGGGGGGTGAAGTGTTTATTTATTTGTTTGCGCCTTACGGAATATGACCCATGCCCACTCTGGGAGATCGGCCAAGATGTCTTAGTTGTAAAAGTCTCAGTGTGACGCCCCTCATGCTGAAGTGTAGACTTGCTGCGCAAGCAGAAAGAACAGAGAAGAAGGGAGTCAGAATGAAGCAAAAGCTACCAATTGTTTATCTTTAGGTGACGAAGCCATTATGAATAATAGTGGGTCATCACACCATGCGCACTAATTCAAGGTTCCTTTAAAATCGGCACCACAAATAACAACAGCTGCAGAACATGCACCTCGTTTGCAACACTGCACAATGTGATGCAGTCTGATGCAAGTCTATATATTCACTCTGTGAGCTGAAAATAAACAGATGGTAGTTAGCGCTCTATCCTGTCTCCTTTCTGTTCCGTTCTTTCTGCTTGCACAGCAAGTCTACATTTCAGTGTGAAGCAACTAGTCTGCAATGTAGTATGGCTGCCGCAGTTCGAGAGAAAAAAAAAAACAGGCTTCGCAGTGCACACAAAGATTAAAAAGAAGTGATGGCGTGCCTTTAACAACGACTTGCCTTAGGGTAAAAATGTTCAAAAGTTAACAGCTCTTGCAAAGCAGCATCAGTGGCCGCCACTATCACCAAACAACCTGCATGGTCATAACATGCTTACAACGATAACAGGACAAGTGACTAATGATGTGACGCAAACATGGATACCAGTTCCGCCGCACCCACTTCTTTTGTGAGCATGGTTGATGATCATTCCATACATGCACCTCGGGCACTCGAATGGGCACACTGATGGGCGCGCAAGAACACACAAAAACTATCTATAATGCGAATGAGTACAGTATATCGATGAGTCAACATTCTTACAGTCCAGCAGTTAAGGCCGGCTGGAAAACTGCTCAAAGGTATCTAAAATGCACGTGACAAAGTAAAGTACATATCTCCACGCTCGTTGTGTGTACAAAAATAAATGCGTGATGCTTACACCAGCTTTGTTTCACATCCCGTGGGAGTGTACACATCTCAATGAAGAACACCACAACATGAACAACACAGAGGAACAATGGGAGGCACTGCTGTCCAGCTCGGCCATTGCTGACCAGCGCTGGCTGGTTCAACGGGTACACATGATGGCTAGGGCCAGCGGAGCCCTGGAATAGGGGCCCGACCTTTTGGAATGCTCCGCGTTATGTGCAAAGTTTTTTCTGTCTCTCTCTCTTTACAATGAGAGCTGTGTATTGCTGTAGGAGAAACGCAAAACCGTCAGGCAGCGGTGTCATGAGCAGTCTCTATTGGCTGTGTTATCAGATACGTCATTTGCAGCGTCGTACCCAAGCACGCCCTTGACTGCGTTGTGAGGTATAGCTCGCGATATCAAACGTTTGCAACAACACGGCGTTGCGGCGTCAATTTGATCATTGCGGGAGCACGTTTGCCGGGAATTTATCCAGCGGCACATTGTCTTCGGCGGCGACGTCTGTGCCCGCTTGTGGCTCGAGAACAACCACTGCGATTAACGCATTACGAAACGCATTTAACCACTCACAACAATTTTCAATGACCGTTATCATGCTAGGCATAATGTGCAGCTTGTGAAAAAAAAAAAACGCTAAGGTAAACTCAAGTCAAACTTATGTCTAACCTGATTGAGAAGCATTAACACGTGACCAATAATCGTGATAGGCTTCTGTGCAGCGTCGGGTTGAACCCACAGCTAAACACCGGTGCCGAACGCTTCAGCCAATCCCGGTTAACCATTTGTACTATGTGCCACGGCTGTGATTTTTTAGGCATGTTTTTAAAAGAAGCAAGCAAAAACGAAAATTTCAAATTTATCACACCAATCATTGCTTTGCACGTATACAATTCCCTAAGTGCTAACCTGAACATTTAGTGCTGTCCTTGTTACTATAGTAACACTTCAAAACCACTCTTGTTATTCCTGTTTCCCAGTTTAGTTTTTTTTTTCATTGCCTTAACGTATGAGGTGCCGTCTGCGGTTAGTAAGCTTGGGATCTGCTCCTGCATATTTACCTGCAATGTATTACCTTTTTCACGTGGATATATAGAATTCTTAAATGGTTAGGTAATTGATTGACTGACTGTAGCGTATTTGGGCGCACGTTAAAGAACCCCAGGTGGTCGAAATTTCCGGAGCCCTCCACTACGGCGTCTCTCATAATCATATGGTGGTTTTGGGACGTTAAACCCCACAAATCAATCAATCAACTGACTGTAGCGTTTGCGGTCAGGCGGCTAGGATGTTTAAACTGTCTTTCAAAGAAAGTCTGTTAAACCGTTTGAGTAAGAACAACAGCATTAATGAAATTCCAGAAGACACTTCTGGCTTTCTTTCACGTTCTCTCACCTCATTCAGGTCCCTCGCTGCAAGCGCCCCCATCAACATGTCACCGGGCCTTGCGCCTTGCGGCAAGTTCAACGAGGCGGTAACGGCTGCGTACGAACGGGAATCCGAACTGTGCTCAGCCGCCATAAGAAAATCATGGACGGAGTTGCAGAAGCTGGGATATTCTGGTTCGTGAGTTAGAACCTTGATATCGCTCACATATACCCACCTCTTAACGTTCAGAGTGGTACGTTTTGGCATTTCGAAGCTTCGATGATGTATTTTCGTACCCTCGAAAATACATCATTGAAGCCTCGAAATACATAATTTTCGTACCTTCAATGATGCATTTTGGTATACCCTTTGTCAATTCCACGTTTTATTCATTTGAGTTTTTCTTTTTTTACTTTGCTTTCTTTCATTCTCTCTACTTGTTTTCATTTGTATTTTCATTATGCACGTTTCCTTTACTGCATTGTATATGACTTCGCATCGCATTGCTTTATATTTCTCTTATTATATATCTACCACTAATTTCAAGAGCATATACTAGCTGCATCTTGCCGGTACTTAGTTACAGAGCAGAAACCTGGAGACTTACAAAGAGGGTTCAGATTCAATTGAGGATGACGCAACAAGCGATTGAAAGGAAGATGTGTAACCTTAAGAGATAAGAAAAGAGCAGAGTGGGTTAGAGAACAAACCGGGGTTAAAGATATAATAATTGAAATCAAGAAGAAATGAACATGGGCCGGGTATGTAGCGCGTAGACAGGATAACCACTGGTCATGAAGGGTAACTAGCTGAACTTCCAGAGAAGGTAAGCGGGTTAGGGGGAGACAGAAAGTTAAGTGGGTTGATGAGACTAAAAAATTGCCAGGTATGACGTTGCAGCAGCAAGCACATGACCAGATTGATTGCTGGACCGCGGGAGAGGCTTTTGTCCTGCAAAGGGCGTAGTCATGATGCTGCTGCTGCTGATGATGATAATAATGTTAAAGGAAGAAGTAGAAATTCAAGGGTGCGTTGTTTTCTCTTTTTTTTTGGACACATGAAAACTAACATATATACCCCCATATAAATACATGACAGGGGGGGGGGGACACAACCGCTGTGTCTCACTTGGTAGATTATAAAACCTATTATTCGTCCCTACAAACGGCAGTTTACCTTTTCATCCACTTTTCTTTCTTCACGTTTACATTCCAATTACTTCTAATATTGTCTTTTGTGCTTTCCTTGGCACCATTGTCAGTTAGTTCTCATAATTCTATTAAACATTTCATTTGTTTTCGCCTGCTATCTCCTTCCTAATCTGACATTTTTAGAATTTAATGTAGTTGTAATTTTTTTACATAGCGTCGCGTTTTTAGTTTTTATACTCCGGAACCCTCATCAGAATACAAGTATTCTGTGACTGATGTATATGTTAACCAATAAACTGCAACTTAGGAATACTACGTTGACAGTGTGGCAATTGACTAAGCACTAGGTCACCACCTTATTCACCACCTTATATTGAGCATGGATAGGTAACTAAGGCGAGAGCCTCATATGTGAAAGGCGAGTGTGACAATGAACGAAACACTGGCGGGGGTGCCCCGAAGAGAATGAAGTAAACGATATCATATAATCGCGCGAGGAGTGTTCACTTCATATTTGCGACGTTCGCGTGACACAAAGAAAAAAAATTACTGATGATTGCGATACTGCCTAAATCAAATTCTGGGCCTAAATTTGCCTTGAAGCAAGGCCAACTGTGTTTCGAAATTTCGGCTTTCTGCCAAGAACAAATTTTGTGAAGTAGGACGATACCTACTACGCTACTATTCATCCTTCGGTGGATGAGTGAGGTACCAGGTACATGCACTTTGTTGTGCACTTTGTTGATGCTGCGTGTGTGGTTGATGACGATAAAAATTCATGGCTGATCAACTTGGAGTGCAGTGGAAATCAATAAACCACACACTCGTAGCGCATATAGCGTTTTGCAATGACTGGTTATTTTACTTTTCTACCACGCTATATTGCATGAGTTATCGTGATTTCTCGCCTTTCATGACACCTGCATAGGGTATTTTCGCAAATTAGTTTCAAGCATCAGTATGGTTCTGTGCCCGAACATCAGACTGCACCACCGAGGGTAAGCGTTCAAGTCCTGTTCAATCTTAGGTATTTCTTTCTTGTTTTATTTTTTCCTCTTTATCGGTCAATTTTTCATGCGCATCACTTACGCCAACGACGGCGACGGTGACGCCAATCAACGCGGAAATGGCTGCCTAAGAGCCACGTCCCAAAATAAAGGGTTGTCTTATGCCACGCGGGAGTAGGCTTTGGGAAAATCCATTCGTGTGTTGTGTGCAATGTGTTTAACTCAAAATCTTCATAAGCATAGAAGGCAAAGCACACATACATACAAAAAATGTTTGCACGGTCTACCACTAGTTCTGGTAGAAGCGCATAAGTACAATAAAAAAAATATAGGAATACGTAACAACTTTGTATAAATTGGTGGTCTTTTTTCACAGCGCATATTTTGGACGAAGTGAAACTATATAACCATTTGCTCGAGATCTCAGTGTCTGCATTTAGTCTTGCACATTTTCCTGCCCCTAAACAATTACAGCGGTGTATATGCATGTTCCGTCTTAATTTGTTATAGTGGCCGGCTGCAAACAGCTGAGACGGAAGTTCGGGCTTTGCCAGGAGTTGCACCCGAGCAACTACACGCTCCTCAGAGACTGGATCAAAGAGAACTACGGGACTATCGCCCTGGTCAACTTTCCAGAGCCTTCTGATCTCGTCGGGGCCGTGCCGGCCAGTCCTGTCCGGGTAAACTAGCTGCGTCATTCTCGAACAGTATAAACTACACCGAAACTGTACGGGGCTAGTCGAAGGGCACCTCGCTAGCCACGTATGGCGTCAAGGCGAGGGGCACCCGGCGCCTCGCCCCTTCATAATAGGTCCAGCGGGCGCCTCGCTTCCACCGATGCCTCTTCGATATTGGTCGCCGTACTTGGTGACAGCACATCTCCCGATAGTTTCTTACAATATTAACTAGAGGGAACTTTGGTGCGGCGATTCTTCAGCCACCATGGGAATGATTGGTATAGTACACGGATTTGCCAGATCTCCGTGCTTATGGGCTTCGAACGCGCATCGAGCTTTGTTCATTGTTATGTTTTGGCTTTTATTTCAGATAAAAGAATGAATCATTGTGAACTTCTTGACCCGTTTTGAACTGGTTATCGCAAAAGGTCACGGCGGAAAAGTGTAACTGCTGCACGTTACCTGAACCTCGTCTTTCCACAAAGCAGTTGTCTGTGCCACGGATTCGAACGGAGCCGAAAGAACGGAGTGCATACGAAATTCATGAGCTACCGAATAATCCCACGCTGGCGGAAACGCCTTGTGTGGTCCCTTCCATAAACACTAACGCACACTTCCCTCTAGGGTACTTACAGAGCACTCTAACTTCCCGCCAATCATCCGGTCTCTTCGTCTCGTGACATGGAGAGGGGTTCAACCTATACTCCGGTATTGGTGAAGCCTCACACCATCCCGTAGTAAAGAAAAGAAAAACATTCTAGCCACGCTTCACCTGGCCGCTCTTTTCCATGTCTCGTAAAGATTTGGTGCTCTGAAGTTTAGCAGAGCGGAATATAATATAACCATTTCAAACGGCAGGGGCATTTAAACAGCGTTCTTCTATTTACGCAGGTGGTGTGCGAGGGCTTCGTAAAAGCTCCAGCAAACAACAAGTCGGCCTTGGTAGATGCCGTTGTGAGGGCTGTGAATATCTTATTCAACAGTACGGGACAGCGCAAGTGTAACGACCTGTTCATCTACCAGCGACACATCCCTGGTTACAGTTTTCAGGTAAGGCATAATTCCAGGTGTGATCTGAACTTTTCGTGGCTTGCTGCTACGATTTCGTGGTATACAGAATTTGACCTCCTGAATTCAAACAGATCGCATGTATACGCGAGCAAAAATGGTCATGTGAACATGGCGCTGTGTCGTAGTTCTTTCTTCCTTTCATCCGGGCTTATATTACACTGGTTCGCACACTACGTGTCCCAAATAAACGTGCATCTCTTGCCATCCTGTTGCAAAATATTTTTGGAGTTTTTCTGCTTTGCTTACGTAGACTAAGGTTATTTAGGATGACTGCCAGTTGGGCGTGTTGGTAAAGGTTCATGATGAGACAAGCGCAAAAATACACACACTCCATGCTTGTCTGTGTCCTTTCTGAGTGTGTGTATTTTTGCGCTTGTCTCATCATGAGACTAAGGCTATGTTGAGGTAATTTCACCCATGTTGCTTTCTGATATATTCTCTGCTTCAAGCGAAATGCAGCTGAAATGATTACATGAAGCATTTGCCACCATCTGTACTGTTGTATACGCCAACTTCGACGGCACGTAACGCGCCACGTGTTCCGTCAAATGACTTGAAACTTAGTGCGCTCATTCGTGCAGGCTTGCTTCGTGGATCGCAACTAGCGATCATTTAACTTCATTGTGCAGCGTATTGATGCAGAGGATCACTCTGCTGGGAAGACTACCATGTTCAACGATTGTTTCACGTGCCGCGTTTCAAAACCAACATTAAGACTTTTTTTCTTCATTTTGTCTTCACTCGAAACGAATACAACAAGAACAAAAAAAAAAACATGTACATGCATTTCGGGCCTAATAGTGCATTTTTTATGCAAATATAGACGCTTACTGATTGCAGGATAATTAGATATTTAGTTACACGCTAATTAACTCCACTTACCGATGCTTACTAAAACAAAATATTCCGTCATTTTCTGTCTGGGAATCTGACAATGATTGCTTTGTAATTATGTCATGCGAATTCGACGCATCTCTACACAAATGCAGCATGATTCACAACTGAACACTTAAAAACGCCCGAGTTTTTGGGAAGTGTTCCTGCTACTCAACAGTAGTCGTCATCTACTTCGAGTACTTTCCTCGCGTTATCGCCACGGTTCCAGTAGCTCGTGGTCGCCAACAGTGCGTGCCTTATCAGTGAGACAAAGCATTTCCAACAGGAAAGTGGCCAGTGCCGGGTTTTCAAGAAAGGAAACGCGATCAAGTCAGAAGACGATTATTGATGTGTAGCAGTATACTCCCCAGATACTCCTCTTTTTTTTTAGTGAAAAGCAGTTATAGGCACTTATATAATATCTGTAAAAGAAAAAAGTAAAATGGTTTCTTACTCATCAGCCTAAGGTAACTCGAAGGCGAAAGACACCTTCTTTTCCTTTTTATTCGATTGTAGTCGTGCCCCCACCCCATTCACGAAAGCTTTCTGCAGCCGACGTGGTTTCGAATGGCTTGCAGGATCGGAAGCATAGGAAAAACTGTGCACTTCCTGTGGTTTTACCTTGCCTCTGTGACCGACGCCCTTTAGAACAAACGACAATGTCGTATGTAATGACGTAATCATGTGGCTTCACGTTATGTGACGTTATAATGACGTCACAATACCGTAATTCTGACGCCACAAGTGTTAGCGACCTGAGATGTCCGACTTCACAGAGTGACGTCATCACGCGATGTTTTTTTGTATCCCTCGTGTTTGCACCGCCGATGCCAACGGCGATTTTTCGCGTTTGATGAGGCATCTAAAATTTTCGACTTAAATGGGTACTGACACCATTTTATCGGAGGTATCTTTACGCTGTCACACTATACTCTTTTGTATGAAGAGATAGCTGTTAAGCAGGCGTGAGGCTCAGCAAATGGTGGTAGTATATAATATTTTGATATTCAATTTTATGGTGGCACACCTACCGACATCGATACTAGCTTAAGTTCAGGCTACCGTTCGAATTCTCGTGGCTTCATGCAACAGTATGGCTGGTTGTGACGAAATAAGACACCAAAATTCCAAAATGACTGCTTGTGCGTCAGCAATGGAGCTACGGTGCGGAGCGGCCGTGCAAATGTCACAATATCTTGAGGGAGCACTTGACGCGAAGCTTATACCACGTTGTGACGTCAGGGTACAGCAGGAACCGAAACTAGCTTTCAAAGACAGACTGTAATTATGTTCAGGGCATACTCTCGCTTAACAGTAAATTTCCTAGGCTTTTGAAGCCACGGGTTTTCATTTGACGCAAAAAACAACCAAGGATTTTAGTGTTGTGTCCCTTTAAAATAATCAACATTGTTTTGCACCCTCAACTTGAGGCTTTTGTTACATTGAAATAATTCGACAGCTCAGCTATGGCATTCAAATATTTTAACCATCATGTCGTCTCCGTCTCATCCCCAGAAATGCAACGAACTTATGACGGCTACTTGCGGCAACGGCGTGACTGACATGTTCTTCCCGTACACATGGAATGCCACTGCCGAGTTGGAGCGATGTCAGAAGCAGTTCGGCATCACGCCGGACTTTTACCGTACCATCATGCTCTACGGCGGGGATAGGTTTGACACAGCCACAAACATCATATTCAGGTGAGCACCATCTAAGGAATGCCTAGGTTTGAGATGGAGTGAGAAAAGCCAGGCAGCCAGGCAGCTAGGCAGCTAGCCAGCCAGCCAGCCAGCCAGCTAGATAGATGGATAGATAAAACTCAACCGTTCGGTTGACATTGAGGAGAGTATGTTATGTTATATAACAAAGGACAGAGAACGTTAGCTATCATTCAGCCATTTCTAGCTGACGGACATTATTTTGGGCAGCATTTCCGGCATTACGCAGCGATTACAAGTGATGGTGGTACGCAAGTGAAGTTCCTTAGACCGGAAGCGTGCGAGTAGGATTCAACCACCCTTTATGTATGTAATGCGTGTGTTAGTATGTGCGCGTGAATGCAAAATGGAAAAACTTGGAGTAAAGGTGATTATGAAAACTCCCCAATCCCACCACACTCCTGGCTACGCCAGTGCCTGAGGCGTTCGGTGAAAAAGCACTACCTTTACGATCACTTCAGGTTTCGACAGACATTGTACATGGGAAATAATGGTTCATTAGATATAGTGAGTGGAAGAGGCCAGAGAAGATGTAGTTTTTAAGGAGATAATACCGAAATAAGGGAGACGCATAATTCCGTTAAGCTACAGAAGAAAGCTTGAACCCTCTTCTATGTTATCATTAGAGAAAAAGAGTTAAAGAAAAAAAAAACAAGAAGTCACGTCAGAGGGAGAAGGCAGACCATGCAACAGACAGTAATCCCAGCGACTTAAGCCTAGATAATGAATAAAGAAATCAAGGTTACGTGGTCAGTAACCTAGCTTAGACTTGCAGTAATTGGAAAGTGCCAGCACTGGTTCACTTATGATATCGCACTTGTTAGATTTTAGCGCGCCAAAACCACGATATGATTTAAGAAACGCCATAGTGCTGGGCTCCTGAAATTTATATCTCCTGGGATTATTTAACGAGCGCCTAAATCTAAGTAGATAGGCCAAACAGGGGCCTTCAGCATATTAGCTTCCATCGAAATTGTGGCCGCCACGGCCGAGATTCGCTTCCGCCACCTTCGGCTGAACCGTCAAGCGCGATAACCAGTAGACCACCATGGCAGGTTTCAATATTGGCTCGTCTCAAAATAGTTCGCAAGTAAAATCCGCTAAATCTTGCATTTAGCATCGGCGGCGTCCCCCCCCCCCCCCCCCCCCCACCTCTCGCCTCTTTTCAAGCAGCACTAAAAGTCGGTGAACGAAATCTTAATTTTAGGGAGATATGTGATCATTCATGATTGCTGAATAAAAAAAAACGTGTTGCGCATGGCGCTTACATAAAGGGCAAACGCTTCAAGAACTCATTCAAGGGTATACATTGTAAGTGCTTCAGAATTGAAACCTAAGTGACGTTTTTTTTTGCATCATCGGATAATTTGCCAGCCTACATAAAGTGGAAGTCGGGCTAACCCGCCCCGATCTTGTTTACTGTAAAAACATATAAGCATAAATACACTGTTTCTCGCTATTAATGCCGCACTTCAGATTTACTGAGTCAACAAGTCTGTTCTCCGCTGGTGTCTTTTTGAAAAGTACGAAACACCTCAACACGGAAAGGAGGTAGACGTGATAGGCACAACCTGTCTGTGCCGTCTGTTGGCGCTTTTTAATAAGCCACCGCGCGACTTTACCAACCCTTTCAACTTGCCGCTCTTACCATGCGTAGTGAAATGTGCAGTCCCCGGCAGACTCAACACCTTACGTTGGCATGCGACGGTTTAGTGGTCGGCTGCCCACTCGTGCAATTATCCCGATCCACGTGACGGCTTCAGGCATGAATAATTTTCTACACTCGTCACCTTGGTTACGAGTGGCGCTGGCTGTCACTCCGAGAAATACCTAACGAAACGGACGGGGAAGTGCCTTCCGTCATCGTTCACCTGATTGAGCATCGGACGCGTAATTCGAAGAGCTGGGTTCAGGTCTGACCTACAAAAAGGGTTATTTTTCGTCCACTTAAGTTATTTGTAGTTTACGCAACTATTACTGAACTTCACTTAAAGACAATTATTATTGATTTATATGCATACCGGGCCTAAATAGGAAGTATATAAGTGAAAGACGGCGAGGTTAATTTTTTTTTTTCGATTTGCTACCCTGCACTTGGGAAGGCGTAAGGTGGATGTAAATGTAAGGAAGGAAAAGAAAAAGAAAGGGTAGAAAAAAATCTTGTCTGGTAGATTTATCTTGTCTAAATAAAGTGAGGGCAGGCCCCGCCGTGGTGGTCTTGTGGCTAAGGTACTCGGCTGCTGACCCACAGGTCGCGGGATTGAATCCCGGCTGCGGCGGCTGCATTTCCGATGGAGGCGGAAATGTTGTAGGCCCGTGTGCTCAGATTTGGGCGCACGTTAAAGAACCCCAGGTGGTCCAAATTTCCGGAGCCCTCCACTACGGCGTCTCTCATAATCATATGGTGGTTTTGGGACGTTAAACCTCACAAATCAATCAAGGTGAGGGCAATTTTGGATGTTCCTTAGCTCACGTATATGCATTTATAAATGTACTTCTAACAATTTGTAAATCAAGAAAATGACACTTTAAGAGGTCGTACTTCGTTCTTTACGCAGTAACGGAGAGTTGGACCCGTGGTCAGTCCTGGGCGTACTCGAACCCTTATCGGACGACGTGGTGGTACTCAAGATACCGGGCGCCGCACATCACGCGGACTTGAGGTTCTCGCGGCCGAGCGACCCACCGGAAGTGGTACGAGCACGCCAGATAGAGAGGACGTACATCCGCAGGTGGATAGCCGAGGCCGACGAGTCACCCGAAAGAAGCAGGAAGGAGGTACTAGTCTCGAGGATTGCCAAAAGGAAGAAGCAGAGGAGGAAGACGCTGATAAAGCACCTCCTTTTCCGATTTCCGGATGAAAATTGAGTGAGCCGCATTGCGTTCCTACGTGTTATCAGCCAGTTACTGTTTTGCGAACGAGTGGCGCAGAAGTTATGAAAGAGATAAGATAAACCACTGGTTTGTAGCATAAAGCCACGAGAAAATGAGTACACAAGATTCTAATTAAGGAAAAGCTTGCCCTACTGCGGGGATCGAACTCGGGACCAACGCTTTTCAGAGGTGGTCCCTTTATGAAGAGCAACTTGGTAGAGCTACTACCCCGGAAAGGCGTTGCTCTGGCATTCGGTACCCGGAGCACGAGGAATTTTTCGTCAACTAGGAGCACTTTTCGTGAGAAATCAGCGGGGATTTTCCAGTGGCGTTGAGCTATAAACTGGTGGTTTAAATTATCCATGTTAGTTATTGTTTTGATTATTTTTATTTTGTTATTTCGCATTATGGCTGATGAACACGCAGTCCATATAAATTATATGCATAGGGCGTGAACAGGGTTCCCTTTCAAGGGGAGGGGGGGGGGGGCTAAAGCTTTCTGCAGCGCCCCGCTTCCCTTTGAGTCAATTTAGGGGGCAAACTTTGTGACTAGAAGAGGAGCAGCCTCCCCATCTTGTGCGCATGCTTATGATTATGTATAACGATACTGCTGTTTACAGCGACTTCAGTTACCACCGTTCTGTCTTTGTTGGTAGGTGCCCCCAACACTTCTTACTTGCGGACGTGAACTATATATGTATTGATGCTCTCCTTGCATTTCATGTATCAACTTATTTAAATAAACGAGTAAAAGAATGAAAGAAAGAGCCACTGTTTCTGTGTTTTTAGCCAACATCTGAAATAGTGACTGCGTAGAGATGAAAACTGAGGCAAAGTTTCTTAATTTAGCTCTAGTATGGCTTTGGCTATTTATCTAGAGGGTGACGATATGCGTTGCAGCGGTTCGCTATACTGGTAGGTTGCTTATAACAGTTTCAGAGAAAGGTAATGTCTAGCTTGATCTGTGTTTCACTGTGTTTCACTGCGTTGCAGTAACCAGTCACGTTACACGTGTATATACTCTCTTGCGCGTGCGGCGCTGGCATGACAAAAAAAAAGAGAGAGAGAAGGTGAATTCTTTTATTAGGAAAGCGGAGCGACGAATGTCACTCATGACAAGATAGGAGTAGGGGCGGCACAAACTAAATCATGCACGCCAAGGTGCTGTGAACTCCCTAAAGTGGGCTAATGGGACGCGTTAATTGGGGTGCTGGAGTACGTCCTCTTGTACCGCTTTCAAACCAGGATGTACAAAAATGGTGTTGTTCTTTTGACGTTGATGTGAAACAGGAGATTGTAAAATCACCAATACCACGCTGAATGCGCTGGTTCTTGTCTGATCACCGAAGGTAAGCAGTACTGGGCTCAGTGAGTGCTTCAGATTAGGATATAGGATTTTTTTTTACCAGGCTCCTTTTAAATCTACCCTAAAGTGGGTGGCTTCCTCACATCAGGTAGCCATGACTCGTTGTCTCTTCTTGGGCGCTGTTCTGGTAGCTAGTTTTCAGGATCCTCAGTCACCATGGATGAGCCTCCCGCTGGTCGTCACATTCTTCTGTGCGCACTTCCTTTGCAGCGAGAGCTGTATATGACTAAACACAAAACCATTCGCCGCAACTAACTATAACGGTCTGTATTGGCTGCTCCATCCGTTACGTCATTCTCTACATCACATCCAAGCACGCCCATGGAGGCAGAAAAAACACAGGAGGGAGCATGACGTCACGCACCCAGCCTTGGCACAAGCCAACCTGTTTTCAAGCCATCAAAGTCGAGCCTTTTGCCCCGAGATCACGAAATAAACGAGACTTGTCGAGATAGAGATGTTCTTGCTCGGTTCTCGGTAGTTTTTAGTGGCCGGGAGAGCGGCAGATTGGCTGCTTCACGGAACGCCCAGCTGATCTGTATGCTGTTCGGTATCCCCGCCTGCACTTCTGATCGTGGCCTCGTTTTGTTTTTCTCAGTGCTTTTTCCGCTTCGTTCGTTCCGTGCAAGCGAGAAATTCGGGCGAGCCGTGAAAGGATCCCGAACCAACGTTAGACGTGCACTTTAGTCAAATTAGCATGAGCATTGTGAGCATAGGACGCATGTATCCCTCACACTTTTGTGACGAATATTATTAGAGAGTTTTAGTACTGCGTACGCTGCGTACGTGGCGGCTTTGCATACGTAAGGACGCCACGTTCTGCGTAGTGCGCATGCGCAGACCGCAACGCGCACGTATCGCGTTACGTACGCAGCCGCTACGTACGCATGCATGAGATGCGTGCGTGCGTACGAATGAGCTGATCGCGCTGCTCCCGAACAAGTTCGCGACAGCGCGAGACTTCGTTTTGCAAAATGGCGGCATCGAAGGCAAGCACCGACCGGCTCTGTGGCTTAAAATATGGCCATAATCTGGCTATAACACTTGCATTGGCTCACATTGGCTGTCAACAACACGTGCTTCTATTTTGATCTACCAGATGACGCAACACGCTTCACGTTCGTTACGTACGCGGGTACTACGGCGTACTAAAAGCCGATTAGTGGCAAACGACGCCACGTAACGCAAGGCGCTTGCGTGATGCGTACGTAGCACCATTCCGCAGTACTAAAACTCTCTATTATTTTGTATCCTTCACGGGAGGGGATAATCACCCGGCAGCCTGCAGAATTGTGCGTGCAGAACTTGGCCAGCAGTGTTTCGTGATCACTTTTCAAAACAAGACGAAACCGAGATAACTAAAACCTACCGTGCGCGCTGACGTTTTTGTCACGTGTTAGGACTACTTGGTAGATTTCAATCGAGTTGCGCAACGCTCCCTCCTGTATTTTTCCTTCCTCCATGAGTGCGCCCTACTGGGAGCATCGTCCGCGACATCGTTCATTTCTTCGTAGCCCTGCCACCAGCCACGCGTGCAGCAGCTTTAACTTGACTTCCACATGGGGAGGGTGAAAATTGTACGATTAGATTTCTACGATTTGGTCACTTTGGTCTCAAGTGCCACAATGCTGGAACAACAGACAACTTTTAAAGAGCAGCAGTGACAGCTGATACATGAGAGCATACATATCCGCAAGGCATACAGAAATATACATGGGTGGTGAACACTTCCCCGGCACTTATGCACTTTCCTCCTACAGACCAATCGCCTTAGCCAGCTGCGTCGGAAAAGTGATGGAAAGAATGGTACTGTCAAGATTAGAGTGACTTCTAGAGAGGAACAACTTCTTTCCTGAATTTATGAACGGCTTCAGAAGAGGCCGATCTGCCATTGATGGTGTGGTCGACTTGATCACCAGCGTTGAAGAGGAAAGAAGCCGACACAGACTAGTGGCGGCGGTCTTCTTAGACATTAAGGGTGCCTACGATAATGTGCTGCATTATGCGATCCTTGACGCACTGGAAGATTTCGACATCGGTGGACGACTGTACGCTTGGATTTTTAGCTACCTTAGGGACCGCACCATTTACATGACGACAAATAACGAAGACACCGATCGATATAAGGTTCATCGTGGTGTTCCCCAAGGAGGAGTTCTCAGCCCGATCCTATTCAATGTCACAATGATCGGCCTAGCAGCAGAACTTCCCAGCACGGTGAAGATCAGTGCATACGCTGATGATATATGCATATGGGCATCCAGAAGTACTCGTTCGCAATTACGAGCTCGACTACAGCGTGCAGTGAGGATCACAAAGAAATATCTACGACGTCAAGGGGTCACTCTTTCAATCGACAAATGCGCAGTGCTTGCGTTCACGCGCAAGCATATGTCGAAATACCCGATATCTATTAATGGGACAGCGATACCTGCTGTAACGCACCACAAGTTCCTTGGGGTTGTCGTACACAGAGATCTATCGTGGACGAGGCATGTCGCAGTACTTAAATCTAAATTGAAGAGCTTTGCTCTCGTTCTTCGCCACGTAGCAGGAGCAAGATGGGGCCCATCAGAGTCATCGCTACTTCGATTGTACAATGCTCTATTTGTGGGATACCTTCGATACAGCATGCCGGTGCTCTCCAATATGAGACCTAGTTGTGTGAAGACATTAGAGAGTGTTCAAGCTCAATGCTTACGAAGATGCTTGGGTGTACCGCGCTGTACTTCAACAAATAGGACAATCGCAGAGGCTCGGGCTTGTCCTATCAGTGTATACATGCTCTGCGAGCCACTTAGAGTTCACCTCCGATTGCTGAGCAGACACAGACAGCACCCACTGTCAGTACTACCTGCCACTCACCCACTGCAGTTTCTGTCACTGCAGTTTCTCAAGAGTAATATCGCGGTATGAAAACATTATACCATCAAGGTTTTCTCCGCCAAATGCCCCTGCAGTGCCTCCATGGTCCTAAACCACCTGTTTCTTTTACGATACCTGGAATCACGAAGAAGTCGCTCATTTCTTCTGTTGGCCTCAGACAGCTGACCCTATATCACATTTATACAACGTACAGTGATTCTCTGCACGTGTACGCCGACGGATCCACCACGCTAAACACCTCCGCCGCAGCCTTTGTCATCCCAGACATGGATATCACTCGACGATTCAAAGTGGACCATAAAACCACATCAACTGCCGCAGAGCTTGTCGCTATCCGGGAGGCAATAAGATTTATTTCTGGAGAGTGACCTCGAGCCTGGACGATTTTCTGTGATGCCAAACCCGCTTTGCAAACCATTAATTGCATCATGAAGCAAGGTCCGTATTACAGCTTGGCAATAGAAATCACAGAACTTATTCAGGTTGCTTCTACAAATGGTCATCTTATAACTTTCCAGCGGATTCCCGCTCATTGCGGCGTGATGGGAAACGAAGAGGCAGACGCTGAAGCTAAAAATGCCTTAAGCAGTGCCCCTGAAGTACGCATTGCGTTCTCACGAGCTGACACGAACGCCCTGCTTCGTTGCGTGATGGGCAGCTACACACTTCATCACTGGACCAAACCGGAACGGCGACACCAGCGACTTCACAAATGGGACCCGGAAATAAGGTTCCGCATGCCCCCTAAATTGAAACGGCAACTCACAAGTGTGATCCACCACATTCGTCTTGGTGTAGCGTACACCAGACGTTACGCACATATCATCGGTCGCAGTGACACTGGTCCTAATTGTGAACACTGTGATGTGCCAGAAACATGCACTTGAGCACATATTTTGTGTCTGCTCAGCATACGCACGTGAACGACAAACACTGATTTCTTCTACAGAACTGTATCGCAGAAGGTCATTAACAGATGAGACCATGTTGGGCCCTTGGCCAGACACCAACAGTGCAACTGCGGTCACAAGTGCAGTTATAACCTTTTTGGAAACAACTGGACTATGTGCGCGGCTATGAAATGTGTCTCCGCTAGAAAGAACACTACATACTCACCTCTCTATCTCACCATCGTCATCCATTAATTTTTCTTTTCCCCTTTCCCTTCCCCCAGTGTAGAGTAGCAGGCTAGAGCAAGCTATCGCTCAGGCCGACCTCTCTGCCTTTCTGTAAATAAACTTACCTCCTCCTCCTACATGGGTGGTGAAGCACAAGCAGCAACAAATGTTTCACCAACTGCGCAACGATGATCCGGCAGCCATCCGAGTCGAATGCAAGCGACAACGGCAAGCCGAGAAAGCGGCGTTGCAGGCAGAGCTGCGTCAACGTGGTAATAGAAGAAAAATGGCAGCATATCAACGGAGTGAATGATGGGGAGTGGGGCGAAGCATTCGTCGGTCCATTCGTTCTTGCTTCTGTCCGTTCCTGCGTACGTCTGTGTAACCGTCCATGCGTCCATCCACCCGTCCGTGCGTGCATCTGTTCGTGCGTCCGTCCCTGCGTTCGTCCATGCATCCGCGCCTGCGTCCGTTCATGCGTCCGTCCATGCATCTGTCTGTGTGTCCGTTCGTCCATCTATTCAGCACTCCAAGTACCACCATCTCGCATCTTTTCATCATATATTCTCCATATGGAAGCACCGCCATCCAGCGGACATTTCAAGGACTAAACGGGAGGTGGCACATGCACACTTTCTTACGGCTTGCGCTTCGGGTTTACTTCCCACCTTTAACCACCTCGAGTTCATGGTATATACTAGTTCACTGTATTCATGGCTATGCGGCCCAACGCTCGCTAAACCTTTCTAAAACCAAGGGGCTACACCCAGCGAGTATAACGTAGCAACCCTTTCTTGTCAGATCGTGCTCTCAATGTACATGCCAATAGCTGCTATTGGGGATCGCAGCGTGCGCGTTACCTAAAGGCCGAATGCTCCTGTCTCTCATTCCCCCTTAGCAGCCATTAACATGTGCATTGAGCACTATCTTTTATTGTTCAACAACGCACAGAAGAAATCTCTCACCGGAACCACCTTGGAGGTCAAAATCGTAAGGACCGCTATTTCGGGTATGTGCCACTGGTGGTTACGTACTACGAGGGACGCACAAGCCACGCCATAAGGAGCTTCGCCCCTAAAACGCGCCCGCCAGGGTGGACGCCGGCTTGGACAGATGTTTCTCGAGGGGAACGTTGGCTTCAATTACAACGTCTGCAACCACCTGTGGCTGCACGTTTAAGCCACACGGAGTGCTTGGCGATAGTTATAGCGCGAGAACAAAACGACGACACAGAGACAAGAAGGACACGAAAGACACGAGCGCTATACCTATCGTCCTGCCATACCGACTATAGCCCAAGCTGCCACACTTCTAAGTTACATTTCTAGTTATTCGGGCTCTTTTTCGTAGCGCTCGTGTCTTTCGTGTCCTTCTTGTCTCTGTGTCGTCGTTTTGTTCTCGCGCTATAGCTATCGTCATGCCATACCAACTAGCCCAAGCTGCCACACTTCGGAGTGCTTGGGTGGTGATTTCTTTTTTAAGTTGTTCAGGGTACTCTCATGCCTCCTTGACCAGCTTGGATATACAAATTTTGAGTTCGCGGTCGCACTTTGTGTTGTCAGCGCTTCGCGAGTCCCGTTCGCGCCCTCCACAGGTTCACTAAGTGGTGCTCGTCAACGGGGGCGCCTCGAGACAGTTGGATTACACTTGTGTACTTGGGTCTTTCCGCGCCTCCAGGGATACGTGTTTTTATCTCGTATCTCGTAGCATCAACAACACTCTAGTCCTATCGGAAGATTTCCCGGTCCGTTAGCTTCGCTTTTTAAAATCTTTTTGACCGATTCGGTGCGAACGATGATCACTTGTACTAAAAAGTCGTTGCCCAGATTTTCATCCATGCCGCTCTATACTCCTAAAGTTTGAACACTGTGCAAGCGTGCGATCAGGACGGGTGTTTCTAGATACACTGTTGGCTATATGCGCATGCGCGTGGTGTTGTTGTGCCGCATTGTGTATACCTTCTCTTTTTTTTTAAATTTAAAAGCACGTAACCCCAGGTCACATAGAGAGTGCAAATGTTAATATGACCAAGCGCTATTAGTCCATTGTCCTCACTCAATCCTCTGGCTTCTCGCATAAACTTGTTTAGATAATTAGGTGGTCCACTATTGAGGTGTACATGTCTATCGCGAGGAGGATTTGCCACCGTTTTTTCTCACGCAAGATTTTCAAGATGGAGTGCTCAATGTGGTGCAAGATGTATGTTATAGAACGATGATTGCCTTTTCTGACAGCATCGTTGCCCTTGTTTTACCGTCGAATTCGTGAATGAGGTAGCGATTTGAAGCCTGCACCTTCGGTTTCTTGCAGGGTTATAAGATTTGTTTCAAAGAGCAAGGACCATTGTGAAAGCTTCATACTCTGAAAGGTTCATACTCTGAAGACAATTCTATTTCCAAAATTTTTGCTGTCGGTGTTACTGCAGATTTTCTTTTTAGTTGGCCTCGCCATCTTTCCTGTTCAGGGTTGCCAGGATCTTACAGTCTCTCGCAGTTTACCCAAACGTCTTGCGAGCATTCTGTGTTTCTTCCAGTGTGTGGATGCGCTGGCTGAAGCTTCCCTACGGTTTGGTCAATCTGGTCTCAAGTTCCAGAACCGAATTTTCCGCTTCGTTTTGAGGGATTCTGTGTCACCCTGGTCTGTAGAACCTCTGATATCCTAGGCATTATGGCGTCCGTCAAGATGTTTGGCGTTGATACGCTTCTCAAGTGTCCGAGGGTCGTTCTGGGTTACTCCTGTTTGGTTATTCTACGGGTGCTGGTTGAAGATAGCGTACCCGCTGGTATTGTTGGAGAATTTCGGCTGTCTTTTCTTCGTAGTTATATTTTTCACATAAGCCGGTATTCGAGCAGCTTCTCTATGTTGGCTTTGTTTGGTTATAGTCTGGATACTGTGACCCATGCCCACTGTGTGGTATCGGCCAAGAAAATGTCTAGTATCCTATTGATGGTAACTGCAATTTGCTTACCAAGAAAAATAATGTCAAGAAGATACAACATTCACCACTTTCTACTTCTTCTTTTCGTGTTCTAGCAATCACTTCCATTCTTAGTTCTCTCTTCGAAGAATCGACTTAGATTGCCTCATGGTTTGAAGGCTGGTAGCGTCCACGTATGACTGCGCTCTGTGACGACGTCGGCACAGCTTAGCTTGCACTGGACACTGCGGGGCTCCACGTCGGTTAGCATTGTTTGTTGTTCTGTCCATCCTATGGCATGCATCCACTTTGGAGGATTGAGTAGTTCTGGGGACACCTCGTTCTCCTCCCATCAATCTTGACTTTAGACTTGGATCTGCATATTTTTTTCCTGTGTGGTCTCATTCAGTGACGGTGGCGGTGGTGACATCGTGTGCTCACTGTCCTTTATGCTGACTAAGTTTATGTGGTACCCGAATGTTATCTGCTATTCCTGATTGTTTCAGTTTGTTTTGATAAGCTTTAGCTCGCAACGTGAGCAGCTGAGTTATTCTGGAACTAACGCCGTTCTCAAAAATAAAGCTGCAATATTTGATGTCGTATGTATAAATTTGGATGCGTCCGGGGCTGCTCAGACTATTTGATTACCGCTGTTCCCGCAGATATCTGAGTACAACATGAATTGCATGTACCTTGACTTTAAATTTTTCAAGGGGGGTGGGGCGCACAAGTTCAATGATTAAATAGTTGTGTATGTCCCAGTCTTGCTGCAGCCTTCTTCCCAGTCACGATCACGTGACACTACTGTCGTGACATTGAAGTATCGTTTTCGGCCTCTTTCATTGCTTCACACACCATCTGCTCTTCTTAAACACATGATTACCGAGTGGAGGTGGTGGTAGTGAACACTTTATTGCACCTGGCAAAGAGAGAACCAGTACTAACACTGGTTGTGGTAGGTGCCCTCTGGTCAGCATCCCTGTCTCTCCTGTGACCCCTTTTTCTATCTGTTAGAAGATCATAGTTGATTTATGACGTAAAAAAATCAACGGTATCAAGCACCAGGGAGGCTTCGAACACCTGAAAGACAGCAAGGGTTTTATCCCCAGAACCAAAATCAGCCTGCGCAAGCCTTTTTAAATTCTTCTCTAATTGAAATCCGGCAGTCATGTGTTGAATTGATAGTGTGCTTATGAATAATGCAATTAACAATGGACTCGGTGTTTCAACATGGTATATACGTATGATATACTGTGGCTAAAAATGTCTTTATGCTGGTATTTACCGTAAACACTAGACAAAGAAGAAGTGAGAGGTCAAACATGCACTCTTAGTTTATCTTCTCACTTGTATTTTGTGCAGTTTTTGTGCTCAATGCCACAGTGACTGGCATCTTACAACTAAATTAACAAGCAACGTTTTTGCACAAACTAATTTCGTGAAAAAGAGGAGGAGCAGAAAAATGTATTTTACAATATATATATATATATATATATATATATATATATATATATATATATATATATATATATATATTGTTACAGGGAAGATTTATTCACCGAGAGCTGGTCTTGCTAACGGCTTAGAGAGCGCGCAGTCAAGCAGGCCAACGGGAGAAGCTCGAGAGTCCAACCCACAACAACCACGTTGTCGTCTTCTTCATTTGGGTGCCAGTTCAGCTGTGTCGGGGCGACAGTTCCATACACGTATCATCACCCCGGCCCGTAAGGCACCGTCTCGGTGCCTGTTAAATTAGCGAGTCGGCGTTGTAGGGCTTGAGACGAGAAACGTGGACTACTTCCGTTCTGGGTGCAGCAGCTGATAAGTTTGTGGTAGCGGCAATCTCGTAGGTCACAGGTGTGACCTGACGAATGACTCGGTAGGGCCCAGCGTATCGCGACAGTAGTTTCTCGCAGAGGCCAACACGTCGAGATGGGAGCCACAGGAGAACAAGAGATCCCGCAGAAAGAACGGCATTTCTATGTCGACGGTCATAAAGGGACTTCTGTGCTGTCGGCGACGACGATAACCGAGCGCGCGCTACCGCCCGTGCCGTCAGGGCCCGGGTGATCGCATCCTGAGCGTACGAAGTGGAGGATGGGTGGTCTGATGAAAGCAGTGTGTCGAAGGGCAGTAAGGGATGACGTCCGAAGAGTAGATAAAAAGGGGAGCAGCCCGCTGTTTCATGACGTGACGAGTTATAGGCGAAGGCTACAAACGGAAGAGCTATGTCCCAATCAGTGTGGTCGGTAGATATATACGTACATGACAAGCATGTCTGTCAATGTGCGGTTTAGGCGCTCCGTAAGGCCGTTAGTCTGACGGTGGTAAGATGTGGTGAAGTTGTGACGGGTAGCACAAGATCGGAGTAGATCATCAACCACACGAGATAGAAAGTAGCGACCACGGTCTGTAAGCAGGTGAGACAGAGCGCCATGCTGGAGAATAATGTCGTACAGCAGGAAGTCGGCAACGTCGGTCGCGCAGCTGGTTGGTAGCGCTCGAGTGATTGCATACCAAGTGGCATAGTCTGTGACCACTGTAATTCATTTATTTCCAGTTGCAGAAGTAGGAAAGTGACCTAGCAAGTCCAACCCCACTCGATAAAATGGCTCGGCTGGAACTTCAATAGGTTGAAGAAGACCGGCAGGGGGAGTCGTAGGCTTCTTTCGGCGCTGGCAGAGGTCGCATAATGCGACGTAACGGCGAACAGAGCGGTAGAGGCCCTTCCAGAATTCTCGTCGTCGAATGCTGTCGTAAGTCGTGGAGACTCCTAGATGTCCAGAAGTTGGAGCGTCGTGGAATTGTCGCAGAACATCCTTTCTCAGGTGATGCGGTACGACGAGTAAAAGTTCCGCGGCGTCGGGGTGTAAGTTGTGGTGGTACAAAGCGTTGTCTTGAAGTAGGTATCTGCTTAGAGAAGGGTCAGCATAACGCGATTGAAGGCGGTCAATGATGGTGAGCAGCGATGGATCTCGGCGCTGTTCGTCGGCCACGTTCAGAAAGTCAGTGATGGCTAAAACGCAGGCATCGGATTCCAAATCAGTGGAGCTAGGTGGATCAACGGGGTGCCGGGATAAGCAGTCAGCATCACTGTGCAGCTTTCCAGATTTGTAAATAACCGAGAACGTGTACTCCTGTAATCGAAGTGCCCATCGGCCGAGTCTTCCTGTAGGGTCCTTAAGCGTCGACAACCAGCAAAGCGCATGATGGCTTGTGATGACTGCGAACGGACGTCCGTATAAGTACGGACGGAATTTCGCAATAGCCCAAACGAGGGCTAAGCATTCCCGCTCAGTGATGGAATAATTTTGTTCGGCTTGCGACAAAAGGCGGCTAGCGTAGGCTATCACACGGTTGGCGCCATTCTGTATCTGAGCGAGTACAGCACCAATGCCATGACCACTTGCATCGGTGCGAAGCTCTGTTCGAGCCGCTGGATCAAAATGAGCCAACACAGGTGGTGATGTGAGGGCGGTAATTAGCGACGCGAAAGAATGTTCTTGGTCCCTTCCCCAAGAAAAGGCCACATTCTTTTTAAGGAGATCCGTGAGGGGCCTGGCAATATCCGCGTGGGCAGTTATCTTTTCAGTTATCTTTTCACCCACTTTTCTTTCTTCTCATTTACATTACAATTGGCCTTATAACTTCCCCTATACCTTCCTTGGCATTATTGCCTGTTAGATCTCGTTAATATTATGTAAAACACGAAAAATGAGCCCTTATGTATAGACTTGTTTCCCATATATATATATATATATATATATATATATATATATATATATATATATATATATATATATATATATATATATTCAAGCATAGCTAAGTCATCTAAGCGCCAACTTGCCGAAAACGAAGTCCTGTTGTTAATACGTTTCTGTTATGTTCGCTTCTCACAAAGCTCACAGACAGTAGAGGCTTTGTGCAGTCTGGTTTTTCCATCTTATTAGCGTGACGAACGCCTGCCTACTAACTGAATGTTCTGCCTTTCTAATCAGTTTGCTCTTCGAGCTAAAAGCCCTGCTCAGACACAAAGCAAGCAAATCAGTGCCAGGGAACTGAGGCATTTGCGAGTATTTTCGGCAAGCGGGCATGGCTGTAGTACGATATGCGAAGGGTGAAGGGAAGCGGGCTCAAAAATTGACCTCTCGACGTTACTCGTGACCCCTCTCGTTCAAACAATGTATTGTACTTTTCTCGAGCGGGCAATCTTCTAGATTATTATCAGGAGACGGAGTGAAACGATTTAGTGCACATGTCAAAGTGATAACGAGAGACAAGCCGGTGACCGATAGAGTCCCGTTCAATTGTTCTTCGATAGGAGGCTTTTTCTCGATAGCTCTTATTGACTGAGTTGCAAAGCGGGCTCTTGAGGAAGGTTCCGTGAAACGAGCGTTCGCCTTTTCCAACGTGCATATCGCTCGTCGTGGCAGAAGGAAATGAGAGAAGAAATACGGATCTTGGAAGCGCCCAATGCCAAGTGGAACCTGCGATTTCTAATAGGCTGTCAACGGAACTGTACAACCATGTACGGTTGTCTGATGGATTATTTATTTATTTATTTTGTACAATACTGCAGACAGTAGTTTGAGCAGGAGAGGATGCTCATAAACAGACAAAAAAAAAACACAGAAAGATCAAAACTTTTTGCGTAGCAAGGTGAAAGGCTTATTATTTAGGTGAAAAACTTTAGATGCCTTATCAAACAAGTTAGCTTTGGTAGCGGCGTCGTCAACACGGGCGATTCAAAAGAAGGAAAGATCAGAAGAAAAAAGGAACAAAGAAACGTTAACTCATAGCATTTCCTATAAATATACTAGCGAGAACTCTGGCCCCATCCCCAATGCATCGTCGTTGAGGTGACCTGCTTGAGGGAAACAGTTACAACGACGCACTTTTCGCTTCACTTGCCTTTCCTTAGAACCTCGCCCAAACTCTAGCGTTAGTGTCTATGGAGCTGCTAGAGACATCGCTCCAGCGAGCACGGGAATGATGGATAGTACATAGATTTGTCTAATCTTCGTACTTTCGACTCCACTTGGCCTCAGCGTGGCTCGGAGCTGTTTTGTCACGAGATGACAATCGGCAAATGTTCAGCAGTTGCCCTTCACCATCTTAACCTTTTAGACTCACTAAATCAAATCGGGTCGTGCAGTTGATAAAGGTCTGTTATTTTATTCAAAACAAAACTAAAATACCGTAATAAACAAAGCCGCGTATACGTTCGAAGCTCGAAAGCACGGATACTAGCCCATCTTTCCCTTGGTTGATGAACGGTCGCAGCACCAGAGTTCCCTTCAGTCAATTCTGGGAAACTTGTCTGAACTAGCATAAAAAACTGGTATACTTCTCTGCTCTGGAGAAAGGAATAGGATAGTTTTAAAGCTAGAGGTAGACGGAAAGCGAGAGAGAAAGATGTACAAGAGCACACCAGTGCAAAGTCACGCTCCTCACAGTCACAATGTCAACATTGGTCTTTAACTACCAGTGCAAGTCCACCGTCTTTGTGGCCTTAATCCACAATTGCCTGTCATAACGACATTTCAATGTGGTTACTGCCTTCACCTGTCTGTGGTCTACGCGGGCTGTGGCGACCGCAAGTGTTTGTTTCAGCTTATCGTAGTGATGTGGGGGTGAAAACAAAAAAAAAACATTTATTGAAACTATTTACAAGTGAGAGGCAGGATTGGCCTTTAGGGCCGGCCCTGTATAAACTCTAGAAGGAGTCCCTAGTCCGAGACCCCTGTGTTTTGCGCTTTGGCACGCGCCCATGGTCACGAGGGCTCTTTGAGCCTCCAAGGCCGAGCAGCCGAGCTGGGCAGCCTTCCAGCTCTCTCGGGCAGGGGGGGGGAAGGAGAGTAGATTGGGGGGGACCGCCGGGTTAGATGGGCATGCCCACACATTTGGAAAGTATTCGCAAGGGGGTGATCACAGTGTGGGCATTCCCCAGAGAAAGCCGGATTAAAATGCCTAAGTGCTGCCAGGCACAATACTGCGTTTGTGTATTGGCGTAAGAGCCAGCGCTCGTCTGCCTTATGCTGGCCCGTCGCCGGGGGCGGACAGCAGAGCCTGCTCGATTTGTACATCGCTGTGATGTCGCGAAAGGTGGTGACTGACCGGATTAGTTTCTGAATCGTCAGGCGATAATGGGTGAGGGGGTTCCCGGGAGTCAAGCGCATGGGCTGAGGCACTGGCAGCCTCGTTACCAACTAAGTCCTGCGTGGGTTGGGGATCCGGATGACTAAACATGCGTTCGGGTGGTCCAGATAATAACAACCAGCAACGCGACTGGAGACACGAACTTTCGTAAGATTTTGGCACGCTATCCGCGAATTCGTATTAATGATCCTAGACACGGTGTCCTCTGCTGTGAGAACTTTGGTGACCGTCCTTTGCGTGAACAATGCCCAGGGCTCGAAAAGTAAGCATGTGAACAGGCATACTTTGATGAACTACGGTTGCCGTGTATCACCCCCTGTGGTGAGAGGCTGACGCGTCCATGTAAAAGACTACAAAACGGGACCCATATCGTCCGTGTGAGGCTGTAACCCACGCAGTTCGCCTGCCTTCGTGATATCGTAGTGAGGATATTCGCAAAAGATGTGCCTCCCTGCTATCACGGTGGTCGCAAAAATGGCTGTCAGCCATTCGCCTCCGAAAAAAAAATGACTTCGTGAAAGCCACATCTTAGCCATAAACGGCGAAGCAGAATAGCATATTTTCGAAGTCCGAGTATCCAACGCCTAGCCGGAGCACAACGTCCTCAAGATCTAGGCCCTGGAACTATACGACTCCATTAGCCATAGTCTTCAGATAAGGAATACCCGCGCCGTGCGTGGACGGTGACTTCCCGCACGCTGGATGCATAAATAAATGTTGTTTCTCTCTCTCTAGGCTTCTGAAAACGAAGTAGGAAGGAAGGAAGGAAGGAAGGAAGGAAGGAAGGAAGGAAGGAAGAAAGGAAGGAAGGAAGGAAGGAAGGAAGGAAGGAAGGAAGGAAGGAAGGAAAATAGAGGGAAAAGAAAGGCAGGGAGGTTAACCAGCCAATAGGCAGTCGGTTTGCTACCCTGCGCATAGGAGAGAGATGGGGGAGATGAAAGAGAGCAGAGAGGGAAGAGAGTAAAGTAATGCAGTAGTTATGGAGCCCATAGTTGATTCTGCTTGCCCTATCCCAGACGAAGACGGCAATTACTGAGGAGACGGAGAAATAATTAGAAGCCATATCGCCATGCGCATTCCTTATTTCGTTTTTTCTCTATTCTACTTACGCCGAGAAAAACTGTGAGCAATGCTCGTTGCGAGACGCGCCTTGATGTTCGAGACGCTTCCCCATTGTAGTAGAGTGCTTTGTTAAGACCGTGCGCAAAATGTGAACGCTCGAGCTTATTCCAAAGGCTGGAGAATTCGATGCGTTATGTATATAAAACGGCACGTTCCAATGATAACCAGTCTTTTTAACGGCCAACACACTGCTCGCCGATATCAGTATCCAGGGCAGAATTCTTACTGCAATTTGAGTTACTATTTTTCCGGTCACAAGCTCGGCCAAATGAAGTCCCATTTTGAGCACGCTATCTCTGCCACCGTCAGCGTCACGACCCCGTGATACTAGGCACAGGTGCCATTTCCAGTGTACAAATGATGTCGTTGTGGCCTGAACGCAGAACGTATAAGGTAACCACACACCCTTTCGGGCGCAAGTTATAATAAACTGTTCGTAAATGTCTTAATTTTTTACACCAATCCTCTGAGGTAAATGATATAACATTTCAAGAGATAAAATGGAGAAACAGGTTGTTTTTGGTGATCTTTGCTAATTATTTCTAATTTGCGTATATTCAAATGTCTCATTATTCCGCAATCAGTCATGTTAGATTTTACACATAAAATGGAAAATCTCAGGCCCGAAATGCACGTGCAGTTTCTTGATGTGTTAATTTTGAGCGAGAAAAAAATAACACTGATAAAGTTGATCCTGGAACGCGGCACGTCGAGCGACCAGTCAAAAATGGCAGTGCTTTCACTAAAATATTCAGCTGCAGATTCACGCAGTACATTGGGGTTAAATAAGGACGAATTGATTATGTAGATACGATTATGTAAACTGATACGCAAGAAGCCAATCAATGAGCTAGCACTGAGAGGGAAAATACAAGAATTCAGAGTCTCGCTTCAGAACAGGTACTCGGCTCTTATCGAGAAAACCAGCCTTAGCGTTGACGCAATGTATGATAATCTGACGAGTATCATTACGGAGTGTGCAGTGGAAGTCGGAGATACGGTAGTTAGACACTGGTAAGCTACATACACTGATAATAATAAGTAATGATAAGTGATAAGTAATGATAAGCTACAATACACTGGTAAGCTGTCCCAGGAAACAAAGAATCTCATTAAAATGTGCGTCAAAGCATGAAAGCCTCAAGTAGAACGGCCAAAATAGAGTTGGTAGAGCTTTTGAAGTTGAGTAGTAAGCGTAAGGTGTTCGGTGTAAAAAGATATAACATGGAGAGAATTGAACACGCTCTGAAGAACGGAGGAAACGTCAAAGCAGTGAAGAAGGAACTTGGGACATGCAAAAATCGTATGTATGCACTAAGGGACAAGGAAGGCAAAATAACTACCAATATGGATAGAATAGTTAAAATAGCGGAGGAGTTTAACAGAGATATGTACAGTAGCAGGGACAACCACGACCTTAATATAAGAACTACCAGTAACCCAGATGACACCCCACTAGTAATGACGAAAGTAGTCAGGAAAGCCTTGGAGGAAATGCAA
The DNA here is from genome assembly GCF_043290135.1 of Rhipicephalus microplus. Lineage (NCBI taxonomy): Eukaryota > Metazoa > Arthropoda > Arachnida > Ixodida > Ixodidae > Rhipicephalus > Rhipicephalus microplus. Next base: position 10,498,199 of record NC_134709.1, on the reverse strand, counting down.
AGAGGCAAAGCTGCTGGTGAGGATCAGGTAACATCAGATCTGCTGAAAGATGGAGGAAAGATTGTGTTAGAAAAAACTAGCCACCCTGTTTACGAGGTGTCTTCTGACGGGAAGAGTACCAGAGTCTTGGAAAAATGCTAACATTATCTTAATACATAAGAAAAGAGTTGACAAGGACTTGAAGAATTACAGGCCGATCAGCTTGCTCTTTGTAGTATACAAGCTATTTACAAAGGTAATTGCTAACAAAATTAAGACAACAATAGAATTCAATCAAACCCAAAAAACAAGCAGGATTTCGAACAGGCTACTCAACAATCGACCACATTCATACTATCAATCAGGTAATAGAGAAATGCTCATAATATAGCCAACCACTATACATAGCCTTCATAGATTACGAGAAGTCGTTTGATTCAGTAAAAATATCAGCAGTCATGCAGACACTGCGGAATCAGGGCGTCGACGAAGCATATATAAACATCCTGGAAGAAATCTACTGCTTCATAAAAAAGCAACAGAATAACAATCAAGAAGGGTGTAAGGCAGGGGGATACAATATCCCCAATGCTATTAACCGCGTGTTTACAGGAGGTTTTCAGAAGCCTAGAATGGGAACAGTTAGGTATAAAAGTCAATGAAGAGTACCTTAGTAACCTGCACTTCGCCGATAATATTGCATTGCTGAGTAACTGAAGGGACTAATTGCAACTCATGATTACGGAGTTAGACAAGGAGAGCAGAAAGGTAGGTCTTAAGATTAATCTGCAGAAAACGAAAGTAATGTACAACAACCTCGGAAGAGAGCAGCGCTTCGATATAGGTAATAATGCACAAGTTGTAAAAGACTATGTCTACTTAGGACAGGTAATAACCGTGGAGCCGAACGACAAGATTAAAGTAACTAGAATAAAAATGGGGTGGAGCACATTTAAGCATTCTCAAATCATGACAGGTAGATTGCCACTATCCATCAAGAAGAAGGTATATAACAGCTGCATCTTGCCGGTACTTAGCTACGGAGCAGAAACCTGGAGACTTACAAAGAGGGTTCAGCTTAAATTGAGGACGATGCAACGAGCAATGGAAAGGAAAATGGAAGGTGTAACCTTAAGAGACAAGAAGAGAGTAGAGTGGATTATGGAACAAACCGAGATTAAGGATGTCATAGTTGAAATCAAGAAGAGGAAATGGACATGTGTCGGGCATGTAGTACGTAGACAGGATATCTGCTGGTCATTAAGGGTAACTAACTGGATTCCTAGAGAAGGCAAGCGGATTAGAAGACAGAAGGTTAGGTGGGCAGATGAGATTAAGAAGTTTGCGGGTATAAATTAGCAGCAGCAAGCACAGGACCGAGTTGACTGGCGGAACATGGGAGAGGCCTTTGTCCTCCAGTGGACGTAGTCAGGCTGGTGGTGGTGATGATGATGATGATGATAAGTATGTAGAAGGTTAAATATATCATATTCGCAATGTATCTTGCCCTTTCTCACTTGTCCAATTGAAAAAAAAATCAAGTGGCGTCCACATATGTGAATGCTGCGCCTGAAGGGATTATAGTGAATTAAGTCGCGAGGAGTATTTTCCATGCACTCGCATATAATATGATCACCAACTATATCGTTGAGTGTCAAAACGTTATCAGTAAACAAGCAAGGGGAGAACGCTCAAGGGCTTGTCTCTTAGTTATAAGCTGCCTAATTTAGAGGCAGCTTCTAACAACTGAAGCCATAGAACGTGTATAGGACATTGTTTATGGTCTTTAACTGTATAGTAATAGGAGCATGAAAAAAAAAGGGCCTGCGGATAACGTTGTATAACAAAATTACAGGCAAAGAACTGCACAGCTTACAAATGTGGCACAAGCCTATAGTACCAACAGTGGAGCTTAGCGGCCTTGCTTGCTTCTTTGATATTGATTGATTGATTGATTGATTGAATCATTGATTGCATCTTTTTCCTGGTGCAACCCACCATGAGGCATCGGCCATTAAACGAGTTGCTATATAAAATAGTTTGTTCATAATTTCAATATGGTAAGTAACAGATAGTTTTGAAGTAATTTGTTAGATTATTTGTATAATCATTTATTAGATCTTATTGCTTCTTTCTTCCTCTCTTTCTTTCAGTTTTTACGTCTCTCTTTCATTTATGTTTTTTCTCTTTCTCACATTTTCCGTCTCGTTTTTCCTCGATTTCCGCCTCTCTACTTATCCCCTTTTATATCTTTTTTTGTCTCTGTAATTGTTGTCTGTCTTTGTTTCTCTGTCTTTGTATCTCGGTTGGTTGGCTGGTTGGTTGTTTCTTAGCGACGTGGAGCAGCACATCGCGGGGGATTGGCCACGAAATGGACGGTACTTTATTTCAGACATAATGTTGGTTTCCGTTCTGTTTTTGTCTTGCTCTAGAGTAGGCGGTTTGTCGAGCTGAAACAGCAGCCCTGTTAATACAGCAAAAAGTGTATGAGAGAGCGACTAGCACCACTGTCCGATTCGTAGAGCGCCAGGCGCAATATTCAAAAGTGAAGCTTAGCTCTCATCAAGAGCGAAGCTATTAAAGCTCGAGGGAAAATGTCGGGTGTCCACGAAAAAACGGTGCACCGAGCTTCCCGGCGTAGTGTGAGCCGAGTACCAGCGACAAAATGCTCACGCTTCTACTGGGTGGGCCACAGCCAGCCTTGCACGTTAGTTCTCTTTGGTGTTTGAACGTTCTCGTGTGGTCCGCGACCGACCGTGGTTTGGTTCTACTCTGTCTACATCAAGAAAGGACCTAGCATCAGTCCAGAAGGCCACAATAGCCCGCAAGACTAACCAGCTTCACCGTTTCTTGAGCTTTACACGGCTAAACTTTTTCCTCCCTTCCCCTCAGATGTACTCAAGTTTTCTTTGATTACAAATAAACGAATGAAAAGACAGCATGGCTATAAAATGCTGAACTAGTGCTAACTAGTTTATTGTTTCTTGTCAGCCTTCATTTAACACCTTACGCTTTAACGCTAGCCACCATTCGGGGCTCGGAGCTGACAGTTATGCCACTGTATTAAGCTTTTGGGAATGTTACGGGATGAATCGGTTTACAAGTTCAAACCCACTGAACATTGTCAGTGCCAAGATCCAGGTGAATCCAAGGTTCCTGCTACGTTTGCATGCGTTGGACACGAGAATGTAGCAAGTCGACAGACAATAGTAGTCCGCTTTGCCGCTATAACGATGAACCTCTGGTTGCGGACACGTTGCAGGCCTCGGCCTCCTCCTCCTTTTGGACCAACGTGCATGTCACGCACCCATTGGAGGAGATTGGCCAAGTGGAAGGTGAATTCTTCCTACTAATGCTGTTTTGTGTAATTCTTAGGTCGACTAGTTGATTGTCAATTACCAGTAATTACAAGTGTCAATTACTAGTAATGAAATATGTTGGGCGTGCCAATATTAGCGAGAGATTCGTGCTCTCGAAAAGACGCTCGACGCGTTGTTTAGAGACGCTGTGCGCGTCCAACAGCGGGGCTGTCTCATCTTCCATCAGCGTCTCGGCGCCTATAAAAGGCCGACGCATCGAGCAGCTTTCTCGTCCACGATCTGTACATACGTGGCAAATATAAACGCTCCGTTTCTTTGTCGCCGCCTTTTGCCATGCCACTGCCTCGATGCTCCTGCGGCTGGCCATGACGACTGTCAGCGCTTGGTGCGGTACGGGTGTATGAGAGCAGACGAAACTCAACACGATATGCGTCACAGCCTTGTGTGCTCACGTGACCAAGCCACCTAGGCATCGACGTCACTGCCCGATTCGGCAGCGTGAAATCAAAACCGAAAATGGTCCACATAAGTAGAGCAATATTAAAACATTTAGCGAAAATACACGAATCTTGGTGTGCGTATCATGCTTCCTGGACCTCCAGTAAACTCTTACAGCAAAGAACACGCATGCCACAACTTTGGTGGCACCACCCCTTTATCAGACTGTAAGTGCATCACGCTCCCTCTCTACCATGGGTCTGTCACTAAATAAGCCGTTTTTGATATGGAACCGTGATCTTTCTTCAGAGTCACTCGTCATTTCATCCAAAGTCACGCGTCACGATTTGACGTAAAGCAAACCTCAAACATAATGCTCTTTTATTGCGCTTTCGTAGAGAGATATCATATTGAGCAACAAACGCGTGGATGCCAGAGTCAACATCGCGGCATCAAAGAAAAGAGAGGTGAAAAGAAACCGGCAACAGAAGTTGTCAAGGGGCTTATCTGAAAGGCTTCCACGAGATGAGATAAAGCCGCCGACGCATGACGCACCTGGCAAGTAAACGGGTCGGGCAACCTTAGATCTGTCTCGCAACAGTGTGCTTGAACTTTCAGTTAAGTTGACCCCCCCTCCCCCCCCCCTCCCCCCCAAAAAAAGAAGTATGAGCAACCGTTGTACGCATTATGACGTAACAGCTGATACGGCGGAAAAGGGATCCGTATTCTATTGGCATCCCAGTGGTAGTTTGGTCGACGTGGCTGTCGAAGAGGCATCGACTTTTTTCACGTACGCCAATTCCTTCAAAAGCCATGGGTACCATTTTACCATTGTTAATACTTATCATTTTTCCTTGGACGTTCACCGTCGGTGCAAAAGACATTTCTTACAAGGAGCAATGGTTCCGAACGAAGGTGAGAAGTTTATTTTCATGAATATTTTTTTAAAATTTAAACCAATGCTTGAAATGGATTTTTTCATCAACGTATGCATTTGGGGTAGTATGCGCAAAGCTAACATCTGCCCCGCAGGAAGTCCAGCAAACGGTCTGGCATAACCAATGTGTCCTGACATCCAACCATAGTAGAATTCTGAGCTCATTTTATTGTGCCTCATTCACCAACTTTTGTTTGCTTTTTGTACGACGAACATATATATAACATGGATTAAAAAAGGATTTCAGTTTTTTCACCTTATTGTACGCACTTCGTATCTCAACGTCTGTAACGTCGTCAATGCGTTTAAAGTAGCACGTAATCTTTATTCTTCTCGGTTCGTTCCCTTATATATTCATCAAATATTACCACTACCACCAGTATGATAACTTACAGTAGTCACTAGATTATCTTGTTATGAATTGTAGAGCTATTCTGTCAAATATTGCATTTGATTGTGGCACATGATGTATGTTATTTTTTACCCTCGACCCCCCCCCCCCCCCCACTTATTGCCATAGGCGCTTGATGGTACAATGAAATAATTATTATGTACACGCATGCATAGGTTCAATAACCTACAGCTTTATAAGCCATATGCAACTGTTATTTGCGGAATAATTGATCAAGACCATGATTAATTTTACCAGGTGGACCACTTCGCTTTCCACAGTAACAAGACCTTCGAGTTACGCTATCTAATAAACGATGAGTACTGGGATCGCGACGGTGGACCCATTTTCATCTACACCGGTAACGAGGACAATATCGAAGGGTTCGCTGAGGCCACGGTAAGTCTTGTGTATTGGCAGTTGCGGAATGCGATGTGTTTGCCGAGTGTCATTGCTTTTTCTCAATTAACTGAATGTAAGGAAAGGGTATTTGGTGCCAAGAATTGACGCCGGCTACTCCCATTTTCTCGCACAGTCGGTGATATTGAAAAGCAGAGAACAAACATTAAGCTATAGCACAACTCCCACGCATAATAATATTTATAAGTGATGGGGTTAATATTTATAATTAATGATGATTACGAGAGACACCGTGGTGAAGTACTCCGGAAATTACGGAGCCCTCCATGACAACAGAACTTCAACGCAGTCTCAGTTGTTGAAACAAGTACCCACTCAACACGAATCTCTACAAAGCATTCATACAAAGCATTCGTACAAATGCGATTTCCACACATCAGACACAAGTTGACTGTGATGTCGGAGTTGATCACAACACACTTGTGAATTATCTTAAGTGTCGCGTCCTAACTCCAACAGTTACGTTTGGACAACAAAATCTGCTCAAGTACGAAGTGGCCACAAAAAACATTAAGCAAAAACGGCTGATCGACAACAATGGCAAAAATTATTCAAATCTAAAACATTTGCGATGTTCTAGAATATTACAAGAAGTGCACTAGGGCAGGCACAACAGTGTTTTGAAACTTTTTTGCCAGCCTTGAGGTGGAATTTTTGCTTGTGTCACTCGTGTTTCAAGCATACCAAATTACACATGCAGGGTGCCTTGTGGGAGTGGGCCCCCGAATTCGGGGCCCTCGTTGTCTTTGTGGAGCACAGATTCTTCGGCAAGTCCCTGCCGTTCGGCAACAAGTCTTTCGAGGTAATAAGCCTGTTTGAATTTGCCATTTTTTTACTAATGGTACTGACCCTGCATAGTGAGATTGGAACTAACTGATTTTCATTCGAATCTCTTTCTCATGCTTTCCTGTTGTACTTTATATACCAATTATGTTATCGATGGTAACAAAAAAGACAGGAGGCACTTGTGGTACTCATTTCAAATTCGGGAAAAACCTCAGAACTTGCAAAACTTCGACCCATCTCTCTCATGCCCTGCTCGGGAAGGTTGCAGAGCACGCCACTCAGAAACACATTTCGTATCTCGTAGAGAAGAGGAATTTATTTCCGTACAATATCGTTGGCTTCCGTCCGGCTTTGTTGACGCAGGATGCAATAAAGCTCCTCAACTGCCAAGTAATCAACAATACAACCAGAGACGTCTGCGCTATTCTGGGTTTAGATATGGAAAAAGCTTTTGACTACGTGTGTCACGCACACATTCTGAATGCCATATCTGATGTCAATTCCTGCGCAGCCTTCCACGGTTACGTAAGCTTCTTTCTCAAGGGGCGGAAAGCTACACTTGAAATCGGAAACCTAACAAAGGAGGCTTTCAGACTTAGCCCTATAAAGGCATAGCGTGAGGAGTGGTTGTTTCATCGCTGTAATTTAACAAAGAAATGAGAGGCTTCTCTATGTTACCCCAGGAATTCCGAGTTACTCCATTATAGGACGATCAACGAGGTCCCAAGCCCAGATGATGGAAACTATTCGCAGATGTCGATATCAGACTAACCACTCGTGATGAAAACCTTTATTCCTAGAGTCAAATCCATGCACATGTTGTACATAATTATCGAATTCTATGAATTCAATGGGCTTACGTTAGATCGGATTGCCAAAAATGGTCTTCATACTCATTACTAGAAAGAGAGGAGAAATGGTATAGGAGGAAAGGCAGGTGGGTTAATCCGACCGGGAAAGCCGGTTCGTATTACTAAGGTGCCTAATAGAAGAGGAGGCCCAACAAAGACAATTTACTCTGGCATTCCAATGCCTTTCTCATGAGCAAAATCAACTACGTAGCGCCTATACACTTCTTCAATTTTGGAAAAGCTCCAAGATGATGCTTGGTAGTCCAATGACTGCTGGCATGGAACGCATGTGTCAATTTGGCGTGTACAATACGACGTACGAAATCATCGAAGCACGGCAATCAGCCCAGCTGGCTCGATTATCCCGGTCTTTGTCAATGAGAAGAACCTCAGCCATCCCGAACTCCCCTCTATCACCTAGCCTCTCTACTCGTGGATCGGCCACACACATCTTACTGCGAAGCAGTGACCATTCACAGTGAGTCGATATCAACTTCTATCACTCCTGTCGCTAGACATCCAGCTCTTCCATGGTGCCTCGCTCAGCCAAGTATCGTCATTATCCAAACTGGCGTGAAGAAAAAAAAAACCAATTTGTCTTTCCCAGAACTTGAGAAGCTCACCTCATTTCTCCTGTATGAAAAGTACAAAGACTCCATACACATCTACACTGACAGATCCGTTCTGCCGAACAGCCCAGCCGGCGCAGTCATCATAGTTGGTCACGGCGATTAAATTCGAGACAGCCCACACATCAATGACAGCAGTTATTGGCAGAAGTTTGTAGCGCATTACTATTCACCAATACTCGACCAGCACGCAAGTGAACTATTTTCAAGAGGCATGTGTTGCCCAGCAGTGGTTTTGCAGGAGCAAAGACACGGTCGCACGGGAATTGGCCGAGACTATGTGCATGCAGAAAGCTGGCGACATTTGTTCCAGCGTTCCTTCTGTTATTATTTATCAAAATCGGTATAGTGTTTTGGATGATATAGGTTTTGATCTCATTTGGACGCATGAGGATTCTGAAGCTAAGCACGCGGAAGAATGAAATTTGAGGGTGCGCTTTTCCGTGTCTTAAGTATCTTCTTCGCTCCTGTCTAAACATTTGCGCCATAAATTCAAGTTCAGCTATTCGCCAACTAACCCGACAGCAAACGTTATTAAGCTACAGTGCAGCAGATGTTGACTGCGCCGTGTGCGTTTTTGAGAAAGCGGCGAATCTCCAAATGAGATGTTCTAAATCTGCTCGACACAGCATCTGACAGTATGTACATCGCGCATACGTATATGTTCACTCGAAGGTCCCGCAGCGTGGGTCGTTTGTCTGGTATGTGCCGTGTGTATCTGTAGTTGGCAACAGCTTTGCTACACCTCAGTTCATCGCCACACACGGAAGACCAAAACCCCCATTTTAAGATCTGGGCCGAAGACTCTCCTATCTGAGCACCGATGCATTACCTTCATAAAAGAATCACAGCACATAGCAAATGCAGACTATTAGATTCTGCATCAGCTCGCATACTAAATGACGAGGGTGGGTTTAATTGTCAACAATAAATTAAGATTAAATGGGATTTTCTTCTCAACAAAGTTTCCATGTGGAAGCCACGAGGTCAAAAAATATATTGTCACCATGTTCAGTGTCTGTCGGAATTTTCACCCATGTTTTATTCTGGCCAAATGAAATTTTGTCAGACTACAACTGGATAAGTTACCTTCACACTTTCAAGAACGATATCACTTGTTTCCGTTCATACATTGCTTCCGTGCTGTTTTTGTCTGTGCTATACGTACGAGCTACTCTGTACCTATGTGGCACTGCTGTGGACATTATAAAAAAGACCGGTGCCTTACTAGCCTCCATGTGCATCGCAGTCTCTGGACGTAAAATCACAGATATTACTAACATACACTATCAGGTATTGTCTGAAAAAGAAACACCGGAAATTTCAGCCATCCGTGAAACAGTGGAACCTAGTGCAACGCATGACAGCCGCAGAATTCATTTGAGTATGCCGTACACTACACCATATCTACCGCAACGGGAAACCACAAAGATGTGCTCAAGTGCTTGCTCGTGGAAGTAAAAAGGGGGTGGTAGGGAGCTCTGCAGATATTATGAGGGCAGCTGGACTTATTTAAACATATTTCTAGCCATCCACTGCATAAAAGACTCCTGATAATCGAAACAAAGCTCATGATACGCTCTCGACCTTTTGTTGTCACTATCTTCGCAGCACACCCGTTTACTAAGACGCTGTTTCTTACCGGAACTCCACGTTTGTCTCTGATACGATTGTTCAAAAGCAGTATCCTGATTGTGGTAGACAGATGCGCCTGGATCAATAGCTATTCAAAGCAAGTGAAGTTCTCGGACAATGTGACATTTATAGCCAACGCTGTTTGAGATCATACTTTTAAAGTGAAAGCTTTTAGATCAATGTACGCCAGGCTTTCGAAAATTCTGAATAGTTACTGATTTGCGTAAAATAAATCATACTTACTGATTTAGTGCATCAGAAAGCTGCACTTTTCAGAGAGCGAGCCATCACACGCGAACACGAAGTGAATGGTGAAGAACTTAACAGTGTATAGAGCGACTCCACGATGCTTAGCACTGATGATTAATATGTGCGGTTCAATGTCCCAAAATCACCATATGATTATGAGAGACTCCGTAATGAAGGGCTCCGGAAATTTCCACCACCTGGAGTTCTTTAACGTGCACCGAAATCTGAGAACACGGGCATACAGCATTTTCGCCTCCACCAAAAATGCAGCTGCCGCAGCCGGGATTCGACCCCGCGACCTGCGGGTCATAGGCGGAGTATCTTATTCACTAAACCACCGCAGCGGGGCAACACGATGCTAGCTAGCACTGCCAGCGTTTTTCACTTGTGTCGAGTTGCTTTACCTGCAACCACTGAAATTTTGAATCTCGGAGGCTGTGCTTTAATTGTGTCGTCGTCGAATAGTTCGGCAACGGCACTAGTAAATACCATTCCGAATTACTTCCCTCACCGCTCACAGACAGCGGCACCACTACCCAGCCCCTCCAAAAGAGAGCACCATGTGAGATATATATAAGGTGCCTTTGTGATGTGTCGTGCACCTGCTTCGGTAGCTCAGTCGGTAGTGTGCGGGCGCTTATCGTTGTGGGCTGAGAGGCCGTGGGTTCGGTTCTTGGTGGGGCAACATTTTTCTGGCATCCCGATTCTCGGCATGCATTTCACCAACCCAATGTGGCAGAAGTACGTCAATGTGACGAAAATACGCGACGTAAATACATGACGGAAGTACACAATGTGACGGAAATACGTCACTGAAGTCTTGGCGGACCCCGACAAAAATACCTTTTTGTTATAAAAAGTGTATTTCAACAAGTTAAGTCCCTTACAGGGCGGTGCACAGACACTGCGCGTGCTAAATACTGCTCACATTGACGATTATCGCTTGCTGCATTGTTACTCTGACAGCTCCTCACTTGTCGATGAAGCTTTCATGATTTAGTTGTCTCTACTTTCTAGATATGAACTTGGCCGTCCTGCCGGCATGTTGTACATCCCCATTTTTGCTGTCTTTGTCTCTCTTTTATTCATGCACGCAGTCTAGCTAACCTCCCTGCCTTTCATATATTCCTTCTCTCTCTCTCTATTTGATGTTTCGATTTCTGCGATCACCCACTCATACAAAACAGAGGGTCTGATAAAGCGTAATTGCCCGATTTTCAAACTTGGAGCTGAATTGAATACTATAGCAGAATATTGATCGCGTGCTCAACAGTGCAGTGAACAATTAAGCTCCTTTCTGCGCTGTGATACACCGTTTGAGATATTGCGATTTTTGCATATTGCTTAAATAAGGTTTATGTAGCATAACTTTATTCCATACATCTTCATCAAGGCAGCAGCAGCAACGAAATAATAGTAACGCCGTAGGCTCTATCGCTATTCCTTTTAAATCCGGGAGATGATGAGCGGGGAAAATTTAAATAATCGAGCACGGAACGCGTTAGATAGATAGATAGATAGATAGATAGATAGATAGATAGATAGATAGATAGATAGATAGAAAGATAGATAGATAGATAGATAGATAGATAGATAGATAGATAGATAGATAGATAGATAGATAGATAGATAGATAGATAGATAGATAGATAGATAGATAGATTTTGTCTACGTCGCCGGACCCATGAACCACAGAGTCCCGAGAGGCTCGGGTACCTGACGAGTGACCAGGCCTTGGCCGACTACGCTGACCTCATCATTCACTTGAAGTACACTCTGCCCGGAGCCGAGAAGAGCGCAGTCATCGCAATCGGTGGATCCTATGGAGGTTTGCTGGCTGCCTGGATGAGGCTCAAGTTCCCGCACCTTGTTGACGGGTGAGCTCGTACTTATTCCTTAATAAGCATGACTGAAGTGTTTTATCGTATGTACATATTCTTTTCATGTATGTTTATATCATCTTCATCACCGTAAAGCTGACTATGCCCACTGCCTGGCACAGACCTCCTCCTATGTTTCGCGAAACCTCCCCATCCTCTGCTTTCTGCTGCCATGTCATACCTGCAAAATGCTTAATCTCATCAGCTGATCTGATTTTCTGTCTCCATCTCAGGCGGAGATTACACCCCACGTGAAAGGTACACATATCACTTTGATCCCGAAAAATGATTGGTGTAACATCAAGAGACTGGGTGAGGTCAGAGCGTGTCAGTATTAAAGTTGACATCCTAAAAAAAGAAATCAAGGACAGGCACGTAGCGTGTAGACAGGATAACCGCTTGTAGTTGAAGAAAACTTACTGTATTAAAAGAGAAAGCAACGTTCATTGAAAAAAAAAAAATGGCAGCATATCCACGAGGTGAATGATGGAGAGTTGGGCGAAGCATCCGTCCGTCCATTCGTTCTTGCTTCCGTCCGTCCATGCGTCTGTCTGTGTGACCGTCCGTGCGTCCATCTGCCCGTCCGTGCGTGCGTCTTTTCGTGCGTCCGCACGTCCATCCGTAAGTCCGTCCATGCGTTCACCCATTCATTCATGATTGATTGATATGTGGGGTTTAACGTCCCAAAACCACCATATGATTATGAGAGACGCCGTAGTGGAGGGCTCCGGAAATTTTGACCACCTGGGGTTCTTTAACGTGCACCCAAATCTGAGCACATGGGCCTACAACATTTCCGCCTCCATCGGAAATGCAGCCGCCGCAGCCGGGATTCAAACCCGCGACCTGCGGGTCAGCAGCCGAGTACCTTAGCCACTAGACCACCGCATGCGTTCGTCCATGCATCTGCCCCTGCGCCATTCATGCGTCCAGCCGTCCATGCAGCCATCCGTGCGTCCGTACATGCATCTGTTTCTGTGTCCGTTCATCCATCTAATCAACACTCCAAGTACCGCCATCTCGCACCTTTTCAACATATATTCCGCATATAGAAGCACCGCCATCCAGCGGACATTCCAAGGACTAAACGAGAGGGGGCTTACGTACACTTTCTTATGGCTTGCGCTTCTTGTCTACTTCCCACCTTTAACCACCTCCACTTCATGGTATATAATAGTTCACTGTGTTCATGGCACTGCGGCCCAACGCTCACTAAACTTTTCTAAAACCAAGGAGGTTACGCCCAGCGAGTATACCGTAGCAACCCTTTCTTGTCAGATAGTGCTCAATATACATGCCAATGGCTGCTAACGGGGAATGAGAGACAGGAGAATTCGACTTTAGTTAACGCGCACGCTGCGAATTTTTTATTGTTCAACAACGCACATGAGAAATCTCCCACCAGCACCACCTTGCAGGTCAAAGCGTAAGACATGTTACGTACTACGACGAGGGACGAACGGGCGCCGCTTTAAGGAGCTTCGCCCCTGAAAATAAACAGTAAAGCTATTTTGCCCACGCTGCTTTATTAGCCCCCTTTTAAATATGATTGTCCACCTTTTCTTTTTTCTAGAGCGCTGTCATCCGGTGGTCCATTCAACATGCCACCAGGTCTCGTTCCGTGCTCGACGTACAGTGAAGCGGTCACCAACGCCTACAGAAGCGTGTCTGAGCAGTGCGTCACCGCCATACGCAATTCCTGGCCTGTTATGGAGAGACTTGCTTACACAGGTATAATACGCACGCATGCGAAGCGGCTCACATAAAAGGATTTGCACTTGCTGAGGATCACTGAGCCATCTAAAGTTTTTCGATTTACTTCAATTGAAATTTTGTGGGTATTGGTCCAGCTTTCATGTGTAACTTGTGCCGTTGGGGTTTGTTACCGTCCGCCTGACTCAAAAGAAACCTTCGTTAATTGCCTAAACGAATCATTGAGCCTCGTATATGACAGATTTCCTGGCTCTCCTGTGATTCTCGCGGGCGACTTTAACTATCCTGGAATAAACTGGCGGACGGGCACAGCCGATAGCGGCGCAAGGATAGCTGAATGTAAGGACTTTCTTGACGTGATTTCGTCTTACGGTTTAAGCCAAATAGTTTCTATGCCAACACGGGGGGATGCTATCTTGGATCTTGTGCTTACCACCGAACCGTCAAACATGTCTGTTAATGTGTTAGACTGCATCAGTGACCATAATGTCATCCATTGTGAATTCAAGTTAACGCGTAAAGAAAGCGTGAATGAAAAGAAAACAATTTATGATTACGCACGTGCAGATGTTGAAATGATCTATAGCGAACTCTCGTCCTTTTGCGTAGAATTTTTCAACGGCATGCAGCATCGCGACAGCAATGAGAACTGGATGATCGTCTGTCACAAGCTAATCGAACTCAAAGAAAAATACATTCCAAAAATACACATATCTGTGTCTACAGGGAGCGCTTGGTTTACCTCCCACGTGAAGCGATGCATTAACAAGAAGAAGCGCTTTTATTCAAGAGCTAAAACCTTGCAATCTGACGATGCCTGGAAGGCTTATCGCGAACAGTCGCAGTTATGCAAAACCGAAATTGAGGCAGCAAAAGACAAATTTTTCAACCATGACATCTCCAACATGTTAACTGTCAACACAAAAAAATTCTGGAAAGTAATAAACCCCAAGCCGTCGTCTTCATGTTTCATATCGATAATGCAAGGCAACGAGTTCCTCCCGCCCTCTGAAGTCGCTACTGCGTTCAATTCCTTCTTTTGTTCTGTTTTTTCTCGTGAGCTTCCTATTACCGACAATATTCACCTCGGCTCCGTTACCTCCATCATGGAGGACATCGTGATCACTGAAAAGGGAATCGAAGCTGCTATTGATCGTCTTTCTAGCAGCTCTGCTCCTGGTCCAGATGGTATTTGTCCTAAACTGCTAAAGTTAACTAAACCTGTTATTTCTCCCATTTTTGCATGCCTTTTCCAGCAATCGATTCAGTCAGGATGCGTTCCTGACGGATGGAAAGTTTCTAAAATAGTGCCAATTTTTAAATCCGGAGACCCGTCATCTGTCACCAACTACAGACCAATCTCGCTGACCAGTATACCATGTAAATTATTAGAGCATATCATATCTTCGGCAATCATGAAGTACCTAACAAAGCACAACCATCTTTTCAGCAACCAGCACGGCTTTCAACAGGGTCGCTCCTGCGAGACGCAGTTATTCGAGCTGGTCTCTGACATTTACGAAGCTGTTAATGACTCATCGCAAATAGATGCCATATTTATCGACTTCGCCAAGGCGTTCGATAAGGTAGCTCATAACCGTTTATTACAAAAACTTCGCTATTTTAATATACATAGTCAGGTTGTGAATTGGATAAGGAATTTCTTAACCGACAGGTACCAATTTGTAACTGCCAATGAATTTTCTTCCTCACGATCACTGGTCAAGTCAGGGGTGCCTCAGGGCTCTGTAT